>NW_019154177.1:1760476-1926040 GCF_002288905.1 Enhydra lutris kenyoni
TCTTTCTTTCTTTCTTTCTTTCTTTCTTTCTTTCTTTCTTTCATGTTCAGTTAGCCAACATATAATACATCATTAGTTTTTTTTTCTTTTATTTTTTCAGTGTTCCAAGATTCATTTTTTATGCACCACACACAGTGATCCATGCAATACAAGCCCTCCTTAATACCCACCACCAGGCTCACCTATCCCCCCACCTCCTCTCTTCCAAACCCCTCAGTTTGTTTCTCAGAGTCCACAGTCTTTCATGCTTTGTCTCCTCCTCCAATTTACCCCTATTCATTTTTCCTTTCCTTCTCCTAATGTCCTCCATGTTATTCCTTATGCTCCACAAGTAAGTGAAACCATATGATAATTGACTCTCTCTGCTTGACTTATTTCACTCAGCATAATCTCCTGCAGTACCGTCCATATTGATACAAAAGTTGGGTATTCATCCTTTCTGATGGAGGCATAATACTCCATAGTGTATATGGACCACATCTTCCTTATCCATTTGTGCATTGAAGGGCATCTTGGTTCTTTCCACAGTTTGGCAACTGTGGCCATTGCTGCTATGAACATTGTGGTACAGATAGCCCTTTTTTTCAGTGCATCTGTATCTTTTGGGTAAATACCTGGTAGTGCAATTGCAGGGTCATAAGGTAGCCCTATTTTTAATTTTTTTAAGGAATCTCCACACTGTTTTCCAAAGTGGCTGCACTAGTGTAAGAGGGTTCCCCTTTCTCCCCTTTCTCCACATCCTCTCCAGCACTTGTTGTTTCCTGTCCTGATAACTTTGGCCATTCTAACTGGTGTAAGGTGGCATCTCAATGAGGTTTTGATTTGAATTTCCACAATGGCTAATGATGATGAACATTTTTTTCATGTGTCTGTTAGCCACTTGCATGTCTTCATTGGAGAAGTGTCTGTTCATGTCTTCTGCCCATTTTTGGGCATGATTATCTGTTTTGTGTGTGTTGAGTTTGAGTTCTTTATAGATCTTGTATATCAGCCCTTTGTCTATAGTGTCAATTGTGAATACCTTCTCCCATTCCGTGGGTTGCCTCTTTGTTTTGTTGACTGTTTCCTTTGCTGTGCAGAAGATTTTGATCTTGATGAAGTCCCAAAAGTTCATTTTCACTTTGTTTCCTTTGCCTTTGGAGATATGTCTTTAAAGAAGCTGCTGTGGCCGATATTGAAGAGGTTACTGCCTGTGTTCTCCTCTAGGATTTTGATAGATTCCTGCCTCATGTTGAGGTCTTTCATCCATTTCGAGTTTATCTTTGTGAATGGTGTAAGAGAATGGTCGAGTTTCATTCTTCTATACATAGCTGTCCAATTTTCCCAGCACCATTCATTGAAGAGACTGTCTTTTTTTCCCATTGGGTATTTTTTCCTGCTTTGTCAAAGATTATTTGACCATAGAGTTGAGGGTCCATATCTGGACTGTCTATTCTGTTCCATTGATCTATGTGTCTGTTTTTGTGCCAGTACCATGCTGTCTTGGTGATCACAGCTTTATAGTAAAGTTTGAAATCAGGCAACATGATGCCCCAGCTTTGATTTTCTTTTTCAACATTTCCTTAGCGATTTGGGGTCTTTTCTGGTTCCATGCAAATTTTAGGATTGTTTGTTCTAGTACATTTAAAAATGCTGGTGGAATTTTGATCAGGATGGCATTGAAAGTATAGATTGCTCTGGGCAGTATAAACATTTTTACAATGTTTTTCTTCCAATCCATGAGAATGGAATGTTTTTCCATCTCTTTGTGTCTTCCTCAATTTATTTCATAAGTGTTCTATAGATTCTAGTGTGTAGATCCTTTACCTCTTTGGTTAAGTTTATTCCTAGCTATCTTGTGGTTTTTGGTGCTATTTTAAATGGAATGGATTCCTTAATTTCTCTTTCTTTAGTCTTCTGTCTGTCCAGGACCTGCAGGCATTGGCATAACCTGTTGTCAGGGGTTGTGAACTCAGAGTCCTGCCCCTGGATCCCTACTTGCACCTCATACCCTAGGATAATCCCATTATTTATAACAGCAAATGGCCCAATAGCTATTGGAGAGAGTTCAACTTTTTAATCCTTTCTTTTCCTCTGGGACAGCTGACCTTGGCCCTTCTCATTATAATTCCCATGTTTCACTTAAGAGGATGGTATGAGTTTTGGCGCTTGAAAAGATACATGACTTAGAGAGGTGTCTGGCTGGTTCAGTTGGTAGATCATCTAACTCTTAATCCAGGGTTGTGAGTTTGAGGCCCATGAGAGGTGTGGAGACTACTTAAAAAAAAAAAAAGACACCTGATTTGTATCTCATCTAAATGAATGAATTAGGGAAAAATAAAAGCTGCTGTAGGAAAAAAAAAGAAAGAAAAAAGAAATTTCCTTGAGAGATGTCAGCTGAAATTTTCCATGACAAATGCAGGACACAAATATATTAAAAATTCTGGCATTCAAAGTCTTCCATCAAAGGGTCTTCCCTGCCTAGTCATCTAGAGTCATGTGCTCTTGATAGCACCTTCTTTTTTTTTTTTTAAAGATTTTATTTATTTATTTGACAGAGAGAAATCACAAGTAAGCAGAGAGGCAGGCAGAGAGAGAGGAGGAAGCAGGCTCCCTGCTGAGCAGAAAGCCCGATGTGGGGCTTGAACCCAGGACCTGGGATCATGACCTGAGCCGAAGGCAGCGGCTTAACCCACTGAGCCACCCAGGTGCCCCTTGATAGCACCTTCTTCATTGCTCCCGTCATATCCTTGTTCCTCAGTGTGTATATGATGGGGTTGACCATGGGCGTGACAATAGTGTAGAACAGAGAAACAAACTTGCCCTGATCCTGGGAGTGGTTGTTGCTGGGCTGGAGGTAAGCATAGATGGCTGTGCCATAGAACAAGGAGACCACTGTGATGTGGGACCCACATGTCCCAAATGCTTTCCTCTGCCCTGAAGCTGACTTTATTCTTAAGACTGCCCTAACAATCCAACCATAGGAAAAGGTGATTAATGCCACAGGTATGATAAGAAAGATCATGCTGAAAAAGAAAATCTCAGACTCATATACAGTAGTATCAACACAGGCAGGCTTGAGCAGTGGGGGGACCTCACAGAAGAACTGGTCTATTTTATTTCTCCCACAAAGTGGTATGAGGAAGATAAGCACTGTTTCCAACGAGGAGTTGGCAAAACCAATGAACCATGAAGCAGAAGCTATGAGGGCACAGAGACGGGGGTGCATGATCACTGTGTACTGCAGGGGCCTGCAGACTGCTGCATAGCGGTCAAATGCCATGACCCCTAACAGAATGCATTCTGTGCCTCCCAAACCTAGCAAGAGGAACAGCTGAGTTACACAGCCACCAAAGGAAATAGACTTGTCTGCTGTCCTGAGATGAACCAGGAGCTGAGGGACAGTGCTGGTCGTGTAACACAGGTCCAGAAAGCTTAGGTTGGAGAGGGAAAAGTACATGGGAGTCTGAAGATGTGGGTCGAGGTGGGACAAGGCAATGATGGTGGTGTTTCCCAGCAGAGTGAACAGGTAGAAGATCAGGAGAACCACAAAGAGGACTAGCTCCAGTTGAGGCCGGTCAGAGAACCCCAGCAAGATAAACCCCGTGAAAGAACTGCCATTTTTCTGTTCCATCCTCTGTTAGCACATATTTCCTGTTAGGACCAAGCATTTAGCAATTTTTAAAATAAATTTTCAAAAAAATAAATGGTTGGTGGGTCTATCATGTTATAAGACATGGCCCTCAGATTTTATTAGTAACTATTTGAATAAATAATGTACTCATTTATATCGACATAGCTCATACCAATTCAGTTCCACATTATCACAAAAGTATGTCATTTATACTTAGTATAAGAAAAGTGAAAAAATGGACCTTGTGCTTGCATAAGTCAGAGGTATAAAAGGCCTTTTGTTCTGAGCTTAAAAGGATGTATAGTACTTTAAGTATAAACATACATTTTAGAGAGAACAGGGATGAGGGAAAAAGAGGGAGAATCAGAAAGAAACAGAAGGAGATGTGGAGAGAAGGAAAGACATTATTGTAAATATGTATCTCATGATTCACAGCTGGATTTGCACACAGCTGGATTTGCACACACCTCACATGCAATAGATTATAGTAGAACATAATCTTGAAAATGCATTCAGATATAGGAATTTAAGACCTAGAATGTACTAATACGAAGAATTCAGTCACATCCAAAATATACTTAAGTGTTCTGAATATAAACATTGTGTCAGAGTTACTTCTGTAAGATATTTATGAAAGCTACATGTTTGAATTGTGTTTCCCTATAGTAGTAAAACAACCAAATACTCAAATCAGAGAGAAGTTGAAAACACCACCATTCTCTTACAGTCCTTAACTTGCCCTAAAGATGCTTAAAATCACCATACTAGTTTATCAGGAACCCTGAAAATTCCTTGACCCTGAATTGTCAGGTGGAATCAGAGCTCTAAAAGCTGGTGGCCACAACTTTTTTCTCCTTCTGAAGATTTCTGTTTCATACATTATCAACTAGAGTTCCTAAAGTTTCTGAAAGAGATAGGATTATTTCCTATCAACATTCTAATCAGAATAACAATTTAAAAATCATCCAACTGTGTAATCTACAAGGTGTAATGTTTTACATCACTTTCTGTGATATATAATTACATAGATAAATACATAGAGATATAGGCAAGTACATTCTCAAAGCAAAGACTGGTCAAAGTGCTATAAAGGAAACCTTAACTAGTACAAAGAAAGGCATAAACAAAAGGATAGTTTGGTGTTTTACAAAATCTCAGACATCTGTCAACATTAGGTTAATAATCGCCTTTCTGGAAGCTCCCTTGAAAGGTTAGTGACACTGGACCCAACACATTTCAAGCTCTAAGGTGAGTCCAGTGACTCCTACCTCTTTCAGCTGCTTAGTACTGAAGAAGCATGGTTCTATACCAACCAAAGAGGCATCAGAAAACGAGTATTTCCCCAACCTCCTCCAACCTCCCACCCCCCCGCCCCTTCAAAACCCTCCGGTTGTTTTTCAGAGTCCAGAACCAGGTGGTGGGTATTGGAGAGGGCACGGACTGCATGGAGCACTGGGTGTGGTGCAAAAACAATGAATACTGTTACGCTGAAAAGAAATTTAAAAAAAAAAAAAAAAAAAGAAAATGAGTATTTCAGTTCTATCATATACAAATGGTTACACATACAGTATATTTTTAGTTCTAAGACTTTTAAAATCTGAATCAGGTTTTGGGGTATATCCATTGATGTGTGAAAGAAATTGGTACAAAACTGGTATAAATAAATGTTCATAAAAGTTGAATAGAAGATATAGTACTTCACATTATTTTATACTTCATTTGATTTCATCTAAAGATGTATATAGTGGGGCGCCTGGGTGGCTCAGTGGTTTAAAGCCTCTGCCTTCATCTCAGGTCATGACCTCAGGGTCCTGGGATCGAGCCCCACATCAGGCTCTCTGCTTAGTAGGGAACCTGCTTCCTCCTCTCTCTCTCTGCCTGCCTCTCTGCCTACTTGTGATCTCTGTCTGTCAAATAAGTAAATAAATAATGTTTTAAAAAATAAAGAAGAAAGATGTATACAGTGGTATCCACACAAAAAATATGCAGAAAAAAATTTTCAATAAAATTCATTGTAAAGGTATTTGAGACAGTCTAAATGTGTACAACAGGGAATGTCCTCTAACTCATACCTGCTCAGAGGAGCAAATAAAAACAAACCATGGTTTAGTCTCCTGCACACATGCATAAATATAGATTAATACTTACCTGAAATAAATTGCTGGCAATTTTGAATGTGCCTCATAAAGGACACACCAAAGTAAATGAGGGTAAACATAAAATGTTAACTCATCCAAGGATAACACCAATGTAATAAAGCACCATTGGAATAAAATAACAATATATTCTAAATTCATCATGTCAATAATAACCAAGAAGGCAGTTTAGAAAGATATGACACTGCTGAGATGAACTTGTAAACTGATTTGCTGCTTTACAGGATCAGATTTGTAAAGAATGCTGAATGCATCCATCATGATATGAAGGATATAGGAAAATTCATTATAAAAATCATACATAAATTATTATTTTGTGTACGAAAATAAATACTTGAAAGAAGCACAGGTTAGGTATATATAGAGAAAAATTTCATTAAGTAAAACAAAAATAAATAGATTCTATAAAACAAAAAAGATGACAT
This sequence comes from Enhydra lutris kenyoni, assembly GCF_002288905.1. Taxonomy (NCBI): domain Eukaryota; kingdom Metazoa; phylum Chordata; class Mammalia; order Carnivora; family Mustelidae; genus Enhydra; species Enhydra lutris. Next base: position 1,766,671 of record NW_019154177.1, read on the forward strand.
TCCATGTATAATTACCATAAAAAAAGAATATAATGGGAAATGACATCTCACAAGAACGCAATTTTATGATAATAATGAAGAGAACAGTCATTAAATGAAAGAGGTTAAATACTTAGTATTGGCACAAGTAAGCTGATAGAGTCAATACTGTAAGTGTTCAATGCTGGCATAAAACAAAAGTTAAGTGGAAGAATACATCTTTCCACAAAACCAGATGCTTAGTATGCCAGCTACACATTGTAAAAACCAAAGTGTCTAGATAATGTCTACACATTTTAAAGACCAAAGATAACAAGAAAATGTCTATATTTAGGATATTCAAATACATAACATTCACTAATAAAACTGACATACAAACACTGCCCTACCTAGTTCCTGAATGAATCTTGAAATAGTGTTGGCAGTGGTAGGAATGAATCACTATTACTTTAATAAAGCTTCTGTCCTCTAGTCTGAGCTGACCCCCCCGTGTACTAGAACAGGCCCCCAAGGGCAATGCACGATGAGCTAGTGAGGGGGAAGGCAGCTTTCACAACACTGGAAATGACAGGTCGCATGAACATGGATGGTGCTTTCCACCAGGTTCCATGGGAGAAGAGGATCAAGTAGGATTTCCACTGCACATGGTTTGTTCAGGGAGTGCTCTCAGGATAAAAGGGATGAGGGAAGCAAAACAGAGCAGAGTCTGCTGCTAAGCAAGGATGTGATCTCAGGTGGAAGATGGCATGAGCCTGATCCCGTACGAAGCTGCAACTCTCCCATACAAGTATGCATCTGTGCTGGTGGAAATACTCAGCCCTCGCTGCCTAATGCAATAGCCACTATCCACATGTCACTACCTAAGCATTTAAAATAGCCTAGTTGAGAAACTGAATTTTGTATTTTCTTTAATTTTAATTAATTTAAATTTAAATGACTTCCTGTGGCTCCGTACTCCAGTATTGGACAGCACAGCTCTGGACCGTGCATTGCATCAGACTTAGTCCTGCCTTGACATTGGCAGCCTTTTGTCTCTCCCATGAGTGTCCCTGGCTGTGAGCTGCCCCCAAGTGTGTTCCCGAGACCCCCTGGCAAAGTGGCTCCCTCTCAGCTGAGGGCAAATCTCTGAAGAAGGGAATGGCTGTGCACCTGGCAGCCCATATTCCTAACATATAGGGTTAGGATCGGAGCAGCAGCCAGGTAAAGAGCGTCTGAGCAGGGCCCCAACAGCATTCACACAGAGTCCATTCACGATGCTGTGCAAGCATAGAAGGATGGAACCCAGTGTACCTGATACATCACCTCAGTGCAATCACACACACACACACACACACACACACACAACTTGTCATTTGCCTAATTTATTGATTAACTAAACATTCAGGATTCTTCCTACCTTTTCTTCTTCAGGTTGATATTTGTACTCACATGAAACATCATCAAATTTGATTAACACTGTCAAAGTAGAGATGCATTGACACAATATTTACAACATGGAACATCCCTCTTGTATTTTCAACATAGCATTTTAAAAACTCTACACATATTTCAGATATTTTGGTAACTTATAAGGGAGAAAATGACCATTTAGAAACTGTAAATACTGGCCATGAGTTTTACACATAGAGAACAAATATCTAATTTCACAGACAATAAGAACCAATGGGAAAACATGGACGTATATAGTCTAATACTTTTGTCCATATGCATAAAGGGTATATTTTATTATTTTAATTATTTATTTATATATATTTAATATATTATTATTTTAATTATGCATATTTAAATTATTTTCCACATGTGCATATACAGATATAATGAATGTACTACAGTAGAAGGAAATGTCTGGGAACAATTTGGTGGAGCTTATAATGAACAATTGAGTTTTAGTTCTTATATTTGGTGACTTTCCACACAGTCTGTTTCTTTAGACAGTGCACCATATGTGCAAACCAGTGCAGCTTTTCTGTTTCAAGAATAATTGCAACTGAGAATAAACTAACTTGCCAATTCCTAAAGCAACGCAGATACCAAGTTCCATTTCACTCACCTTTGTTCACCTTCTCTATGGGTTCTAACCTATTTCCCTACCTCCTTTCCAAGTCACTGCCAAAGATGTACTGGGGATTGGCACTTGGACATTTAGAATGATTTGTATGTAGTAAATGCAAAGGTTGACTATACTATCACTGGCTTACATATAAACATTTCCTAAGCAAAAGGATGTTTTCTCATGATGACTTCCATGTCTTCATGTGGTACAGAGGTCTGCACTTTGCCTCTAGGAGGTAGAAGACGAAGGCAATTGCAAACTCCCACTACGGTTTCCTGAAAGCAATGACCTGCCTGTATGACAGGGAGACCCTTATGAGCACAGGAGAGGGTGCTGTGACACTCAGCTGTGACTGGGCTGGCACCGAAAACCAAATGTGTTCCCTGGCTGACGTCCCTGGGGAGCAGATGCCCCACGCTGTTAATGAGCCTTGTCACTGAGCTGTCCAGAGATGGCCATCCTCAGGGAGAATGATGATCAAGGACAATGTCAGAGGAGACCTTGTCTGTCTCTCTTGTTATTTCATATATTTGACAGAAGACAAATAACTCCTGAGAACTCCCTGGCTACCTTAGTCTCATCTGTGAATCACCCAGATGTGTTACAAAACACCCAAGATTTTTACCTCACAACTGCCCAAATATTTACATATAAATAGATAAAGAGACCCTTCAGTTACTTAATTTTAAATGTAAATATGTGAATAAATTCTTAATTTAATTTCATTCATAACCAATGTATATGGGATCGCAGGGCTAATATTTAGGCACATTCTAATATTTTTAAAATTTCAATTCAATCTAAACATGTAGTGTATTATTAGTTTCAGAGGTAGAATTCAATGATTCATCGGTTGCATGTAACACCGAGTGCTCGTCACTTCAACGCCCATCACCCAATTACCCCATACCCTCTGAGCAACCCAACAATTGCACTACCAAATATTTATCCAAACAATAGAAACATAAGTGATTCAAAGGGGCACATGCATGCCATTATTTATGGCAGCAATGTCCACAATAGCCAAACTATGGAAAGAGCCCAGATGTCCAGTTGCTGGGTCATAGGGTAGTTCTATTTTTAATTTTTTGAGGAACTTCCATACTGTTTTCCAGACTGACTGCACCAGTTTGCATTCCCACCAACAGTGTAAGAGGGCTCCCCTTTCTCCACATCCTCTGAGGATAGTTTTAACCTCTTTTGAGAGTGAAGTTGTTTCCTTCTCTGTGTCCTTTTTTTTTTTTTTTTAAGATTTATGTATCTATTTTAGAGGGGTGTGAGGGGGGCAAAGGTTTCTTATAGATTTTGGATATTGACCCCTTATCAGGTAGAAGATGTGTAAGTATTTTCTCCCGTTCTATAGATTGACTTTTCATTTTGTTGATTGCTTTTTTTACTGTACAGAAGCCTTTTGTTCAATATAGTCCCACTTATTATTTTTTTTGCTTTTATTGCTAGTGCTTTTGGTGTCATATTTTGGCTCTGGATTGGAATTTGGATCACAATGAGTAGGCTGTGTTTGTAGATAGGATTATGCTAGAACACCGTCATTTGGTAACTATAAAAGTGTCTAATGTCATGAATCTTTTCCTCTGTGTTATCTTATAGGAGTTTTACAATTTCAGGTATTACGTTTACATCTCAATCCATTTCAAAGTAATTTTTTTGAGCCATGTAATATAGAGTTCCAATTTCACTTCTCTGCATTTACTTTCCCAGTTTTCTTAGGATGATGTATTAAAGAGACTATATTTCCCCATGAATATTCTCTACTTTGTCAAATATTTGTTTATCTGATGAATTATCATACACTACATCTGAAACTAATGATGTACTGTATGTTGGCTAGTTGAATTTAAATAAAAAATGTTAGGTGTATGTGGGTGGGTTTATGTCTGGGCTCTTAATTCACTTCCTTTGGTCTATGTGTCATTTTTTTCAAAGAGTACTACCCTCTTTTCAAAGAGTACTTACTATCAAAGAGTACTAAACTAGAGGTTTGTAATATAGTTTGAATCAGGAAGTGGGATGCCTCCAGTTTTGTTCTTCTTTGTCAGGGTGGCTTTCATAATTGGTGACTTTTGTTGTTCCATACAGATTTTAGGTTTGCTTTATCTACGTGAAAAATACCACTCAAATCTGATAGGGATTTCATTGAATCTCTAGATGGTTTTGAGTGGTGTGGACATTTTAGCAGAATTAATTCTTTCAATTCATGAACACAGGATATCTTAATTCTTCTTCAATTTATTTCATCCAAATCTTGTAGTTTTAAGTGTACAGGTCATTTGCCTCCTTGGTTCAATTTATTCCTAAGTGTTTTATTGTTTATGATGCTATTGTGAATGGGATTTTAAGTCTTTTCACATATTTTTTCTTATCGTATAGAAAGGCAACTCATTTCTTTATGTTGTGTTTCTGTTTTGCAACCTTATTAAAACTTTGTTGATGAGTTCTAATAATTTTCAATGGTGTCTAGGATCTTCTCTATATGATCATATATATTATTTCCAAGCAAACACAATTATACTTTTTTTTTTTTTTTATGTTGGATGCTATTTAATTCTTTTCACCCTGATTGCTCAGGCTGGGATTTGCAGTTCTGTGTTCTGTAAGAGAAAGGAGTGTGGACATCCTTTTCTTGTTTCTGATCTTCAAGGAAAAGCTTCCAACATTTTGCCATTGAATGTTAGCCCTGGGTTTGTCATATACGGCTTCTATTATGTTGAGGTACATTCCTTCTTCATCTATTTTGTTGAGTATGTTTACCATGAGAAGATGTTTTATTTTGTTAATGGCCTTCCTGCATCTATTTAGATAACCATGTGATTTTTTTTTTATCTTGTATTGTTCCTGTATCCCTGCTATACATCTCTCTTGATCATGGTGTATGACCCTTTTCATGTGCTCTTCAATTTGGTTTGCTGATACTTGGTTAAGAAATTTCGCACCTATATTCATTAAAAATATAGGTCTATAGATTTCACTCATTCTTTTTTTTTTCTTTGTAGTATTTATCTGTGTTTGGTGTCAGGATAATACCAATCTTATAAAATGAGTTTGAGAATGTCCTTATTTTTCATTTTTTATAAGAGTTTGAGAAGAATTGGTACTAGTAAAGTGCATTTTCATTAACTAATATCATGGATATCAAAAACAGTTTAGATTCTACTGAGTACACTGGAAAGAAGTCACATAGATCATTCAGAATATAAAGCCAGATCATGTGTGAAAAGCACACAAGTCTTGATGTATTTAGTATCATAGTATATGTTAATATCTCCTTGGCTTATTCTAAACATTTTTAAAGTAAAAGTTTTGACACTGTACAGATCTGAAACATAAACTCAGATTGCATGCTTGTAAGACCTAGCACCTAGCGTTCGGTTTGAGCAGGAAGAGAAAGTAGTGAGATTCTGTCACTTTACTAGTGAAGGGGTGTTCAGTTAATCTGGAGGTCAAATTTCTCTTCTGTCTGGAGCTTCCTCTAAGGAAATACCAAACTCAATCACAGACACCAGTTTTGTAGGTAACACCACCACCCTTTTGGGTCTAAGGAATCAGGAGTAAAGGGAACAACCTCATCTCCTCTTAGAAGCATTTGTATGGGTGTTAGGGTAAGAATATGGCATCTTCTTCCAAGAAAGAATATCAAAGATTACAGATATCCAACTACCTCTTGGAAAAAGCGATGGTCTTTGAAGGATCAGTACACTTCTATGACTCTGAGAGACTGACATATTGTTGACCAAGTGAATGTCTGCAGATGAAAACTCATGACTGCTGGTCCGCATGAATGCTGATGCACTCAGTGATTGCCAAGTGGTGTGTGGTCATGGTCATGTGCTTGTGCTCTTTCTCTCAAAAAAAAAAAATCTTTTAAAAAATTGATCTTGGGGGGGAGGCAAGATGGCAGAGGGGTAGGGGACCCCATCTCAACTGGTCCCCTGAATTTACCTGGATATCTACCAAAACATTTTGAACACCCACAAAATCAGCCTGAGATGTAAGAATACATATCTAGATCTCTATAAGCAGAAAGATAATTGCTTTTTGCAGGGAGATGTTTGGAGTTGTGAATCTGCAGGGAGATATCAGAAGATAAACAGAAGGGGACTGGAGCCTCCATAAGCCAGGTCCTGGAGAGTGATGACATCAGAAGGCAAAATCAGAACCCTTAGAAATCTGTTCTAGGGGAGACATCCTTCTCTGAAAGGGGCTCTGGAAATGAAAAGGCAGAATTCTGCGTAGAGCACTGTGGTCTTGGGATACAAGGAACCACAGAGTGAAAGGGACTTCCTGAACCAGTAGGGTCGCTGAGCAGTGGATTCAGGAAGCAGGTTATGGTCAGAGAGCCCAGGAGGGGACTCTTAGCTCAGATCACCATAAATTGGAAGCAGGGCTGCTAGATAATCGCTCTTCTCTTGGGCAGCCTCAGAAAATCTGGAACCTGCACCTGTGACCGGGCAAAACCTCCCAGAGCAGTAGCAGCCTGGAAAGGGCTTTAGAGCAGCGCCCGGACAGGATTCAGGAGCTTCAAGTGCATGCCAGAGCCTGTGGCTGTTCCCGGTGTTAGAATCCCAAAGGGCAGCGGCACTCCTGGTTTCCTGAGGCTACTTCTGAGACAGTCGCTCTGGGCACTCACCAGTGTCAGCAGCACGTACCAAAGTGGAGACTGTTTGTCCTGGAGGGTTTCTTAAAGGGCAGACTGTGAATCTTCTGCTCTGAGCCAGAAGTTTGGCTGCAGCTGGGTCATGATATTGCCTCCCTTCTTAATCAGAACCCGGACAGAACCTCAAAAAACCTCTATCCAATGGGCATACCTTTCTCTTTCTTTTGATGGGGACTTTGTTATAAGCTGCGTTTTGACATCATTTTTAGTTGTGACTATAATTTTGTCTGTAACTCTCTCATGCCATCCATGTGTGAGCTCATGAACAGTTTGTTTTCCCTGGCTTTTTTTTTTTTTTTAAGATTTTATTTATTTATTTGACAGAGAGAGATACAGCGAGACAGGGAACACAAGCAGGAGGAGGGGGAGAGGGAGAAGCAGGCTTCCTGCGAGGAGGGAGCCCGATGCAAGACTCGATCCCAGGACCCTGAGATCATGACCTGAGCCGAAGGCAGATGCTTAATGGCTGAGCTACCAAGGAGCCCCTGATTTCCCTGTTTTTTGAACTTATGTAGAGGGATTGATTACTTTCTAACTTGCATTTTTTCCTCAGCACTTTGTGTGAAAAACATTGTTTCAATTTGTTTTTCTACAGTTTCGTTCATATTGTAAAGTACTCTTTTGCATGAGCAGGCCACGGTTTTCACATTTTACTGCTGAAGGGCATTTGGATTTGTCCACGGTTTGGCCAATATGAACGATGCTGCTCTGGAGTGTTCTTACATGCATGACTTGGAGTGCATACTCGAGCACTGTCCTGATAATATTGGATCTAGGACGTGAGTCTGGGTCTGCATCACTAGATAATGCCTCACTATTATCAAAGTGATTTGAGCAAGTAAGACTGGTAGCCGTGAGCTTGACCTGGGAGGCAAGGTGTTAATTGCATTAACAATTAATTAACAATTATTTAAGTGCTTGCTTCTCTCTTCAGAACTCACAGAGTGTAGTGTCTTTTCTAGTTACCCTAAAACTATCAGGATGGCATCTAACTGGTATGGGAATAAATGAGAAAATTCAAATGTAAGAATGCTTTTAGTGGGAAGTAGTTTATCTCTTTAAGCTGAACATGATAAATGAAGATAGAACTTACGAATCCAGGAGAAACAGCCACAATGCACCCAACAGCTTCTTTCTATTTTTCTGTAGTGATTATTTTAACTAGCCTCATAAAGTCAAAATGATTTGGAACTTAAATGCAAAGACTAATTTTAAAAAGATAATTTTTTAAATTGTTTGAGTACCTCATGAAAACCTGGTGGTTATTAAGGAGGGCACGTGTTGTGATGAGCACTGGGTGTTATGTGCACCTAATGGATCATTGAAAACTACACCAAAAAGTAATGCTGTACTTTATGTTGGCTAACTGAACATAATAAAAAAAAAAAACTTATCCATATCAACTGGTCAGTGTTCTAGGCTATATAGGATTTTGTTTTCCCTTAGCTGTATGTATGTAGCTGTATGTAGTATGAGAAGTCTGGTAGAATTTGGTTGCCCTCCTTTATATTCATGGTAAAGATAAGAATGTGCCTAATTATTAGCTCTGTGATCCACAGGTTGGTTATGAATGAAATTAAGAATTCATTCCCATATTTACATTTAAAATTAAGTAACTGAGGGGACTCTTGTCTATTTACAAGTAAAATTTGGGCATTTGTGAGGAAAAAAATCTTAGGTGTTTTGTAAAACATCTGGGACATTTACAGATGAGACTATGGTAGCTGGGGAGTTCTCAGGAGTTATTTGTCCTCTGTGAAATATATGAAATAACAAAAGGGACAGATAAGGTCTCCTCTGGCATTGTTCTTGATCATCGTTCTCCCTGAGGACGGCCATCTCTGGACAGCTCAGTGACAGGGGCTCATTAGCAGTGTGGGGCTTCTGTTCCCCAGAGATGTCAGCCAGGGAAACACATTTGGTTTTCGGTGCCAGCCCAGTCACAGCTGAGTGTCACAGCACCCTCTCCTGTGCTCATAAGGGACACCCTGTCATACAGGCAGTTCACTGCTTTTGGGAAACCATAGTGAGAGTTTGCAATTGCCTTCATCTCCTACCTCCTAGAGGCAAAGTGCAGATCTCTGTTCACCTAAAGATACATGAAGTTATCATGAGAAAACATCCTTTTGCTTAGGAAAAGTTTATGGATAAGCCAGTGCTGGTGTAGTCAACCTTGTGTTTACTCTATACAAGTGATTCTGCATGTCCAAGTGCCAATGCCCAGTACTGTATTTAGGCAGTAATTTGGAAAGGAGGTCGGGAAATAGCTTTGAACTTATGGAGAGGGTGAACAGAGGTGAGTGAAATGGAACTTGGTCTGTGTGTTGCTTTAGGAATTGGAAGTTAGTTTCTTTTCAGTTGCAATTGTAAAAGCTGTATTGGTTTGCATATATGCTCCACTGTCTGTGGAAGAAACAGACTGTGGAGTTTCACCAAATATAAGAACTAAATTTAATTGGTCATTATAGACTCTACTGAGCCATTCCCAGACATTTCGTTCTACTGTAGTTCATTCATTACACCTGCGTATGTGCATGTGGAAAATACTTTAAATATGCATATTTAGCATTAATAAAATATGGCCTTCAGTAGCAGAATAAAACAATATGCATACGTGTAAAAGTATTAGACCCTATGCTTCCGTGCTTTCCCATTGGTCCTCATTGTCTGTGAAATTAGATAATGTTTGTTTTCTATGCTTAATACTCATTCTCACTATTTATCATTTCTAAACTTCATTTTCTCCTTTATGAATTCTCAAACTATCTAAAATATTATGGAATTTTAAATATGCTGTGTTATAAATCCAACAGGGAGTTCCATTTTGTGGATATTGTGTCAGTGCATCTCTCCTTGAACACTGGGTTCCATCCTTCTGTCCTTGCGCAGGATCATGAATGGACTCTGTGTGAATGCTGTTGGGGTCTTGCTTCGAGGCTCTTTACCTGGCTGCTGCTCCGATCCTAACCCTATCTGTTGGGAATATGGTCTGCCCGGTGCACAGCCATTCCCTTCTTCAGAGATTTGCCCTCAGCTGAGAGGGAGCCACTTTGCCAGGGGGTCTCAGGAACACATTTGGGGCAGCTCACAGCCAGGGACAGACTCATGGAAGAGAAAAAAGGCTGCCAAAGTCAAGGCAGGACTAAGTCTGATGCAATTCATGCTCCAGAGCTGTGCTGTCCAATACTGGAGTACATAGCCACAGGAAGTCATTTAAATTTAAATTAATTAAAATTAAATAGAATACAAAATTCTGTTTCTCAGTGAGGCCATTTCAATGCTCAGGTAGTGACATGTGGATAGTGGCTATTGCATTAGACGGCGAGGATAGAGTATTTCCACCAGCACAGATGCATACTTGTATGGGAGACTTGTGTCCAGCTTCTTATGGGATCAGGCTCATGCCATCTTCCACTTGAGACCACATCCTTGCTTAGCAGCATTCTCTGCTCTGTTTTGCTTCCCTCATCCCCTTTATCCTGAGAGCACTCCCTGAACAAACCATGTGCCGTGGAAATCCTACCTGATCCTCTTCTCCCATGGAACCTGGACGAAAATATTGTCCATGTTCATGCGACCTGTCATTTCCAGTGTTGTGATAGCTGCCTTCTCCCTCACTAGCTCATCTTGCATTGCCCATGGGGGCCTGTTCTAGTTTATGTGGGGTCAGCTCAGACCTAGGGGACAGAGTTTTATTAAAGTAATAGTTTGTCATTCCTGCCGCTGCCAGCGCTGTTTCAAGATTCATTCAGGAAGTGGAGAGGGCAGGGTTTGTATGTCAGTTATGTTGGTGACTGTTATATATTTGAAATATCTTCCATACAGACATTATCTTGAGATCTTTGGTCTTTAAAATGTGTAGTTTACATACTGAGTATGTTGTTTTATGGAAACTTGTGTTATTCACTAAAATTAAGAGACTTACATGTCAGCATTGAATACTTACGGTAATGGCTCTATCAGCTCCTGTGCGCCAGTACTAAATATTTAACCTCTTTAATTTATATCTGTTCTCTTAATTATTGTTGTAAAATTGTATTTTTATGAGATGTCATTTCCCGATATATTCTTTTTTTAGGGTAATTATTACATAGAAATCCATATTTTTTGTGGAATATATTTATTTTTTATTTTACCTAATAACATTTTTTCTCTCTCTATATATAACCTGTGCTTTATACAAGTATTAATTTTGTATGCAAATTCTGTATGCAAAGTAATAAGTTATGTGTGACTTATGTGTGGATTTGTAACTGGATTTTCTCTAACACATCATATCATAATAATTACTAGGCACAACATTCTTTGCTCCTGTACGTAGGATGGATGTTTCCTTATTCTATCAAGAATTATTATTATTCCTTGATTATTCCTATTTCTACTCAGTGTAATTTCATGGTTTGTCTAAGAGGAATCAGTGTCTCTTGCTGCATTCAGTTATTTGATGCTTACCTAATATAGATGTTCTTAGTCTAATTACAAAATTCTCAGAAGGAGATTAAATGAAAAATCTCATTAATCTTAGTCAAAACATATCCTTTCTCTTGGAAGACTGTGTGCACACAGCTTTTGGATGGGTGGGTGCCCAGGATGGGAGGATGAAGGGGACAAAGCGACCCAGATCAGCAGAACATGTTCTTGAAAATTGTTGGTAGAATAAAATGCACAGCCGGGTATTTCCTATATCCATTATTATTAGAGAATAATAATTTTCATAGATATAATGAGAAAAAAAATAAAAGTAAGGTGGTGGACTATGACATGAGTATTCTAGATTCTAGTTCCCTCCCAGCGCACTCTCCAGCAAGGCGCTGGAAGCCATTATAACATTCAGAGACAGTCACATTCCTTTTTGTCTTTTGGTGGGTGTCTGTTTTGCTTGAAATTTTATTTTTCAACTTAAAATCATGTTCATTTTCATACTGGTGAGATAGGTAGTCATTCAGTATTACTATATATAATTTTTAAAAAACATTGTTTTAATTTAAATTCAATTAATTAACATATACTATATTATTGGTTTCAGACATAGAAGTTAGTGAGACATGAGTCTTATACAATACCTAGTGCTCTTCACACCACATGCCCTCCTTAATGTCCAGCAACCCCTAGTTTGTTTCCTATGATTAAGAGTCTCCTATGGTTTGTCTCCCCCTGTGGTTCATCTTGGTTTTATTTTTTTCCTCTCCTCCCCTATGATCCTCCGTTTTGTTTCTTAAATTCCACATGAGTGAAATCATATGATTATCTTTCTCTGGATGACTTACTTCACTTAGCATAACACCCTCTAGTTCTATCCACATCATTGTAAATGGCAAGATTTCATTTTCTGATGGCTGAGTAATATTCCATTATATATGAATGGTGTATATATATGTGTATATGTATATATATATATACATATATACCTCTTTTTTATCCATGCATCTGTTGATGGACATCTGGCTCTTTCCATAGTTTGGCTATTGTGGACATTGCTGCTATAAACATTTGGGTACATGTGCCCCTTCGGATCACTGCATCTTTTTCTTTGGGGTAAATAACCAGTAGTGCGATTGCTGGGTCCTAGGGTAGCTCTATTTTTAACTTCTTGAGGAACCTCCATACTGCTCTCCAAAATGGATGTACTAACTTTCATTCTCACCAACAGTGTAAGAGGTTCCCCTTTCTCTGCATCCTCACCAACGCTTATTATTTCCTGACTTGTTAATTTTAGCTGTTCTGACTTTTGTGAGGTGGTAATAATACATACATATATAATCTTATAAAGCAGCAAATCATTTGCAGAAGTTTATTTTACCATGGTTTTATCTTTTCTAACCATCTTCTTATTCCTAATTGATATGATAATATTAAAATATATTATATTCTAATGATACATGATGGCATTGGTTTTTCGCTTGGTTGAGTTAGCGTTTATTTCTGCCTTCTTTCATTTTGGTGAGTGCTTCCTTTCTTAGGCACATTTATTTTTTAAAAAGATCTTATTTATATTTTTGAGAGAGAGTGAAAGAGAGTACATGAGCGGGGAGGGGGTCCAGAGGGAGAGGAAGAAGCAGACTCCCCACTGAGTAGGGAGCCCAACATGGGGCCTGATCCCAGGACCCTGACTGAGATCATGGCCTGAGTTGAAGGCAGACGCTGAACAAAGTGAGCCACCCAGGTGCCCCTCTTAGGCACATTTTAAAATGCCAGCAATTTATTTCAGATAAGTGTATGTGCATGTGTGTAGGAGGCTAAACCATGGTTTATTTTTTTGCTCTTACCTGATGTGAGTCAGGACATATACCCTGTTGCACACATTTAGACAGTCTCAAATACTTTTATATATGAATTCTATTAAGAAATTTTTTGTGTATAGACTTTCTGATGTGGATATCACTGAATACATCTGCATAGAAAATCGAAGGAAGTATAAAATAGTGTGAAATACTACATTCTCTATTTGGATTTTATGGACACTTAGTTTATGCCAGTTTTGTACCAATTTCTTTCACACATCAGTGAGTCTAAAATCAAATCCAATTCTGATTTTTAAAGTCTTGGAAGAATTAAAAATGTAGTGTATTTGAATACCATTGAATACCATTTGAATAGGATAGAGCTAGAATACTCATTTTCAGAGGCCTTTTTGGTTGGTATAGAACTATGCTTCTTCAGTACCAAGCAGCTGGATGAAAATGGTCATCAGTCTCGCCTTAGAGCTGGCCATATGTTGGGTCCAGTGTCACTAACCTTTTAAGAGAGCTTCCAGAAAGGGGATAATTAGCCTAACGTCGACGGATGTCAAAGATTTTGTATAATACCAAAATATCCCTTTATTTATGCCTTTCCTTGTACTAATTTAAGGATTCCTTTATAGTGCTTTGACCAGTCTTTGCTTTGAAAAATGTACCTGTCTTTATCTCTACGCTATTTCCTATGTAATTGTTGTATCATAGGGAGTGATGTGAAGCATACACTTTGTTCATAGATTATACAATTGGATAACTCTTGAAAATGTTTATTCTGATTAGAATGTTGATAGGGAATATCCCTAACTTTCAGGAATTTTAAAACAACTCTAAGAGAAATAGATACAACTCTAAGTGAGAAATAGATATCTGCAGAAGGAAGAGCAAAGTGTTGGCCACTATATTGGTAAAAACTACGTCAATATAAATGAGTACACCATTTATTCAAATAATTGCCGATAAAATCCCATGACCCTGTCTTATAACATGATAGATCCATACCCTAACCCCACCCCCCACCATTTAATTTTTTGAAGCCTTCTTTAAAAATTGCTAAATGCTTCGTCCTGACAGGAAATATGTGCTAACAGAGGATGGAACAGAAAAATGGCAGTTCTTTCACGGGGTTTATCCTGCTGGGGTTCTCTGACCGGCCTCAACTGGAGCTAGTCCTCTTTGTGGTTCTCCTGATCTTCTACCTGTTCACTCTGCTGGGAAACACCACCATCATTGCCTTGTCCCACCTCGACCCACATCTACATACTCCCATGTACTTTTTCCTCTCCAACCTAAGCTTTCTGGACCTGTGTTACACGACCAGCATTGTCCCACAGCTCCTGGTTCATCTCAGGACAGCAGAAAAGTCTATCTCCTTTGGTGGCTGTGTGGCTCAACTCTTCATCTCTCTAGGGTTGGGATCCACGGAATGCGTTCTCTTAGGGGTCATGGCGTTTGACCGCTATGCAGCCATCTGCAAGCCCCTGCAGTACACCGTGATCATGCACCCCCGTCTCTGTGCCCTCATGGCTTCTGCATCGTGGTTCATTGGTTTTGCCAACTCTTCACTGGAGACAGTGCTCACATTCCTTTTACCACTTTGTGGGAGAAATAAAATAGACCACTTCCTTTGTGAGGTCCCCCCACTGCTCAAGCTTGCCTGTGTTGACACCACTGTGAATGAGTCTGTGCTCTTCTTTGTTGGTGTGGTCATTCTCCTCATACCTGTGACATTAATCACAGTCTCCTATGGTAGGATCGTCAGGGCGGTCTTAAGAATAAAGTCATCTGCAGGGCAGAGGAAAGCGTTTGGCACATGTGGGTCCCACATCACAGTGGTCTCCCTGTTCTATGGCACGGCCATCTATGCTTACCTCCAGCCCAGCAACAACTACTCCCAGGATCAGGGCAAGTTTGTTTCTCTGTTCTACACCATCGTCACCCCCATGGTCAACCCCGTCATATATACACTGCGGAACAAGGATGTGACGGGAGCAATGAAGAAGGTGTTTTGCAGGGGCCATGACTCTAGATGACTGGGCAGGGAAGACCCTTTGATGGATTACTTTGAATGCTAGAGCTTTTAAGATGATTGTCCCCTTCCCCGTCATCCAAAATTTCTTCTGACAACTGTTCTGTGGGAATTTTCTTACCTGATGCTTTTATGTTAAGTGAGTGCTCAAAATCTAAGTCCATGGATTCATGCAGCCTCCAGAGATATGACCTAGTGTCCTAGAGCATCTGCATCATAGTATTATTTTTTAAAACTCTGCAGGTTTTTTTTAAGAGCCCTTCCCAATCCTTTGGGAACACTATTCCATTTCTACTTGCAAGAAGACATTCAAACACATACTATATAGGCATAGGGAAAATAGGGACCAATAAAACACTACAGGAAATATTAACCTTTTAGCATTTTCTGGCAATTGTTGGGTCCATTTCACTTACTCTTATATTTTGTGATCATGACTCCTATTGGGAGGCCCATAGGCTGACTGTATCACAGTGTTTTCACAGAAGTAGGTGGGCAACTGTGAAACAAAATTTCAGCTCAAAGAAAACCCTTCTAATATCAATCCTGATAAATCCACTTGGATATCAGGACCTGGTGTGATGTCTCCAGTGTGACAGTGGTTTATGTAGACTTTGTCGCAAGAGGGGGAGGATATAATGCATATCTGCCAGTGACAATGGGAGCATCAGCTGGTAATACTCTGGAGAGTGCTTATGTGTAATAAGAAGCATCCATGTAAGTACACAAGTTGGTTATGTAGCTTGTGAGCCATCCTGTTCATTAAAAATGACTTTCTTTTTAAAGTTTTTTTAAATAATTTTTTAATTTTTTAATAAACATATAATGTATTATTAGCCCTAGGGGTACAGGTCTGTGAATCACCAGGTTTACACACTTCACAGCACTCACCATAGCACAGACCTTCCCCAATGTCCATAACCCCAACACCCTCTCACTACCCCCCTCCCCCTGGCAACCCTCAGTTTGTTTTGTGAGATTAAGAGTCTCTTATGGTTTGTCTCCCTCCCGATCCCATCTTGTTTCATTTATTCTTTTCCTACCCCTCAAGCCCTCCACGTTGAATCTCCACTTCCTCATATCAGGGAGATCATATGATAGTTGTCTTTCTCAAATTGACTTATTTTGCTAAGCATAATACCCTCTAGTTCCATCCATATTGTCGCAAATGGCAAGATTGCATTTCTTTTGATGGCTGTATAGTATTCCATTGTGTGTGTGTGTGTGTGTGTGTGTGTGTGTGTGTATGTATATATATATATCTATATATATCTATATATATATATACCTATATATATATAGATATATATAGATATATATATATACCACATCTTCTTTATCCATTCATCTGTTGATGGACATCTAGGTTCTTCCCATAGTTTGGCTATTGTGGACATTGCTGCCATAAACATTTGGGTGCATGTGCCCCTTCGAATCACTACGTTTGTATCTTTAGGGTAAATACCCAGTAGTGCAATTGCTGGGTTGTAGGGTAGCTCTACTTTCAACTTTTTGAGGAACCTCCATGCTGTTTTCCAGAGTGGTTGCACCAGCTTGCATTCCCACCAGCAGTGTAGGAGGGTTCCCTTTCTCCCCATCCTTGCCAGTATCTGTCATTTCCTGACTTGTTAATTTTAGGCATTCTGACTGGTGTGAAGTGGTATCTCATTGTGGTTTTGATTTGTATTTCCCTGTTGCCCAGTGATGGAGCACTTTTTCATGTGTCTGTTGGCCATTTAGATGTCTTCTTTGCAGAAATGTCTGTTCATGTCCTCTGCCCATTTCTTGATTGGATTATTTGTTCTTTGGGTATTGAGTTTGATAAGTTCTTTATAGATTTTGGAAAAAATGACTTTTGAAGACATTATCATATCTGAACAGTACATGACTTAAGTTCTATTTTATATTCTAACCATTTTAGCTAGTAATGCAGCAAAAAGTTCAAGGGGTAAAATCCACTTAGATACTGTCTTCATAACATTTTATAAATCCTTTGATGAGGCATCAACTAATCATGGCTTAGTATCTCACATCTGCCAAAGAACCCACATAATTTGAACGCAGCGACATATTTTTAAAAATGGGAAATGACCTTATTTCATAAGAAATCTCATTTCCTGTGCTTACCAGATTCACCAGGAGAAAATTTAAGGGAAAAAAATGAGATGCATATTACTTATTAAATATCTTCATGTATCTAAGCTTCAAAATAGCCATCTCAGCATGAACTGTCATACAATTCTGAGTTAGGAGTAATGAATATAAACATCCAGAACAATTGAATCTGACATTCTAGCCTGTAGATCTTACCTCAAGCTGTTTGCACATTAATGTGTTTTGGGATATGGATCTGGGTTTTTGCATGTATATATTGTCATAAACAGCCTATTTTCCCATGGAGGTTGGAGCTTTGACAATGCCATCGTCATAGAAATGTTTCTGATTTTTGAAATGTTTTTCCAACATGCTACACTGTAGCCCAGTGCAGGTAGATGTGTTTGTGTCTTGGGCTGGACACATACGCATAACAACTCTACTGTTCCCTATCCTGACAGCTAACGGGCATCCCCAGGGCCTTGAACCCCTGAGCTGGCCATGCTCATGCCAAGTGATCTTGCTGCAGAGACAGCATGTGGAGGCTGGAAATGACACCAGGGAGATTATGCACACGGTCAGGTCTCTCTGTATCACTAAGAGCATCACAGTATTCTTACTTGAAATCAACACCTAGGATATATCTTGACACCATAGTGATGCTTCATGTATATCAGTAGGAAAACAGTTCTGTATACTGTTTATCCCCGATGGTGACGAATTTCCTGCTTTCTGTTATGTTTCAACCACATCCTGAAAGTTATATCCAAATGGTCACTGTAAAGTCCATCAAATGAACTCTCTTTGGTGCAAATCCCCTCAAGGTCTCATGAAACCACACAGCCTACTGTTATGGGTGAGCAACTACTTTTCTGCTCTTAAGGACACACAGAACCCTGGGGGAGAAACAGATTCATTTGCTTTAAGTGAATATTTGGGGTTTTTTTCCTGTGTGTGTATGTGTGTGTGTGTGTGTGTTGTTAGTCACCATACAGTACATCATTAGTTTTTGATGTCATGTTCCATGATTCATTGTTTGAGTATATCAACCAGTGCTCCATGCAATCCATGCCCTCCTTAATACCCACCACCAGGCTCACCCACCCCCCAACTCCCTCCCGTCTAAAACCCTCCTTTTGTTACCCAGAGTCCATAATCTGTCATGGTTCATCTCCCACTCCAATTCCCACCCCCCCTCAATTTTCCTTTCCTTTTCCTAATGTCCTCCATGATATTCCTTATGTTCCACAAGTAAGTGAAACCATATTATAATTGACTTTCTCTGCTTGACTTATTTCACTTAGCATAATCTCCTCCAGTCCCATCCATGCTGATGTAAAAGTTGGGTATTCATCCTTTCTGATAGCTGAGTAATATTCCATTGTATATGTGGACCATATCTTATTTATCCATTCATCTGTTGAAGGGCATATTGGCTCTTCCCACATTTTGGCGATTGTGGACATTGCTGCTATGAACATTGGGGTTCATGTGTCCCTTCTTTTCACTACATCTGTATCTTTGGGGTAAATACCCAGTTGTGCAATTGCTAGTCATAATGTAGCTCTATTTTTAATTTTTTGAGAAACTCCACACTGTTTTTCATAATGGCTGTGCCAATTTGTGTTCCCACCAACAGTGTGAGAGGGTTCCCCTTTCTCCACAACTTCTCCAACACTTGTTTCTTGCCTTGTCGACTTTTGGCATTCTAACTGGTGTAAGGTGGTATCTCAATGTGGTTTTCATTTGAATTTCCATGGTGGCTAATGGTGATGAACACTTTTTCATGTGTCTGTTAGCCATCTGTATGTCTTCTTTGGAGAAGTGTCTGCTCATGTCTTCTGCCCATTTCTTGACCTGATTATCTGTTTTTTTGGTTGTTGAGTTTGAGGAGTTCTTTATAGATCTTGGATATCAACCCTTTGTCTGTAGTGTCATTTGCAGATATTTGAATGGCATTTGGACACTTATGTTACATGGGAATAATTACAGATAATAAAGGTTTCTGGGAACCATGCTAAAGTAAAAAGGAAACTACTTAAGAGTCCAAACACAAGTTCAGGATTGTTCCATAACGTTTTTCTAATGTTAGGAATCTGCTCCCCATGGTGTCCATGCCTTGTCTGTAACAGACTCCAGGGTTGTGTAAATTGTCACCAATATTATTTGGACCATTTCCTTTTGTGTGTTCACCAATAATTGTGGCATGGCTCTGGACTTGTACCCACGATTTGGCTAAATTATTTTATTCCATCTGTGTTTAGCCTCTGGAGGTCAGGAAGATCATGATGCTCTAGAGCAAGTCATGGGTTCTTCCAGCTCTTCTGCATTCTGAGGAATACAGGGCACACACCATCGGCTCAGGTAGTGATGGCAGAGACCCAGAATGTCCATCAGACTCACATGAAATGCAATTTTTAACCTAAGGTGATTCATTACCAGTTAGCGAAGGATACCAAGCAGCAGGAGTGCGTGCAGGAGGTCCCAGAGCCATCAGACACAGCCTGGCAGACCCCTTCACTGCAACGGAAAGCCTCTTTCTTCTCAAATGTGAGGCAGATCTACTGTGGTACGAGTCAGCACAGAGAAGGCCTGGAGGAGATTCACACATTATGTGTCCCTACCTTCATAGCCCTGTCCTGGCTTGAGGTCTGTCATTTGGTAGCATATCTGCAGTGTGTAGAGTGGAGGTTCTAAACAGACCCTCTGCATCGTGCTGGAATCACTACTAGGTCAGAAATCACAGCACTGCCACCCCTGTCAGACCCTCATGTTGCTCAGAGTCTTGCATTTCAGTTACTGTTTGCCAGAGTTCTGCTCTGTCCAGGCTCAGTGAGGAGGGAGGAACAGGTTATAAGTCCCTGTGAGCCCTTTTCTTTGCAGGTGGCTTCTTTTCAGATGCTTGTCTTGTAATACAGGTGAGAACTTCTTTCCTCGCTGTGGTATTGCAGCGTATTGCAAACCGGGCCATTCAGACTCCGGAACCACTGTGCATGGGAATGTGGTTTGCTGGGAAGGTGAGCTCTGTGTCAGTGCAGAAAGGAGAGAATGAATGACTGCTGCTCAGAGGGATCAGGGGATGGGGTCCCTGAGATGGTCTAGGGACTGGACACTTGCTTTGGGGAGGGAGACATTTTCTTCGTCCCCCAGGGTTCTTCCAGTTGTTTTGGAATTAAATGAATATGAGGCAGAGTTAACAGGAGAAAACCCCTGAAGGTTTATTACCTGCACATGGAGGCCCAATAATGAAATTGAGACCCGAAGAAATGATTAAAGCAGGCAGCTTTTATACCTTTTGTACAGAGACAAGAAATGTGTGAGGAATTGACAGGATAACGAAAAGAGGTGTTTGGGAGCTTTAGTTACGAAGAATTCTTTTTTCTTTTTTTCTTTTTATTTATCTATTTATTATGTTCAGTTAGCCAACATATAGTACATCATTAGTTTTTGATGTAGTGTTCAACAATTCATTAGATGTGTGTAACACCCACTGCTCAACACATCACAAGGACTTTGGGCTAATAAAAAATTAGAAAGGTTTATTTCTACAGCTTTCTCAACTTTAAGGTCTCACCTATGATGATAAGGACGTCTTTTACTTCTTAGTCCTGGTAAGGTGTCTTTCATATGGGAGATTTATTTCCTGCTCTCAGGGCACAGAGGACGGTATGATGTTCTTGCAGTTGCTGTTTCTCAAGTAGCTTCCGTTCAAAATAATCACTATGCCATTGAAGTCCATTTTGGGGTGGCCTGTCCCAGGCCCCTATACTTGCTTCATTTAAAAAGTTAATTTATTCTTTAACTTAAATTTTAGTTATTTAACATACAGTGCAATATTGGTTTCTGTAGAATTCATTGATCACTTACATACAACACCTGGTACTCATTACAACAGGTGCCCTCCTTAATGCCCATCACCTATTTAGCCCGTCCCCTACCCACCTCCCTTCATCATCCCTCAATTTGTTCTCTATTGTTAAAAGTCACTTAGCATAATACATTCCAGCTCCATCAACATTGTTGCAAATGGCAAGATTTCTTTCCTTTGATGGCTGAGGAAGATCCCATTCCATATATATTCCACATCTTCTTTATCCATTCATCAGTCAATGGACATTTGGGCTTTCTCCATAGTTTGACTATTGTTGATATTGCTGTTGATATTGTTGATATTGTTGATAAACATCGGGGTGCATATACCCCTTCATGTCTGTATTTTTTTTTGTATCCTTCAAGTAAATGCCTAGTAGTGCAATTGTTGGATTGTAGGGTAGTTCTATTTTTAACTTTTTGAGGAACCTCCATACTGTTCCCTGGAATGGCTGCACCAGTTTGCATTCCCACCAACAGTGCTAGAGGGTTCGTCTTTCTCCACATCCTCACCAACACCTGTTGTTTCCTGAGTTGTTGATTTTAGCCATTCTGACAGGTGTGAGGTGGTATCTCTTTGTGGTTTTTATTTTTATTTTCCTGATGATGAGTGATATTGAGCATCTTTTCATGCATGTAATCCATCTGCAATGTTCTTTGGAAATGTGTCCGTTCATGTCTTCTGCCCATTTCTTAATTAGATTATTTGTTTTTTGGGTGTTGAGTTTGGTGAGTTCTTTATAGATTTTGGATATTAACCCTTTATCAGAGATGTCATTTGCAAATATCTCCTCCCATTCCATAGGTTGCCTTTTGGTTTTGTTGATTGTTTTCTTTGCTGTGCAGAAGCTGTTTATCTTGCTGAAGTCCCAGTCGTTCATTTTTGCTTTTGTTTTCCTTTCTTCTGGTGACATGTCTAATAAGAAGTTGCTGCGGTTGAGGTCAAAGAGGTTTCTGTCCATGTTGTCCTCTAGGATTTTTATGGTTTCCTGTTTCACATTTAGGTTTTTCATCCATTTTGAATTTATTTTTGTGTATGGGGTAAAAAAGTTGTCCAGTTTCATTCTTCTGAATGTGGCTGTCCAATTTTCCCAACACCATCTGTTGAAGAGACATTTTTTCCCATTGGATATATTTTCCTGCTCTGTTGAAGATTAGTTGACCATAGAGTTGAAGATCCATTTCTGGGTTCTCTATTCTATTCCATTGATATGTGTCTCTTTTTGTGCCAGTACCATACTGTCTTAATGCCTGTGGCTTTGTAATATAGGTTGAAATCCAGAATTGTGATGCCTTCAGTTTTTTCTTTTTCAGAATTGCTTTGGCTATTTTGGGTCTTATTTGATTCCATACAAATTTTAGAACTGTTTGTTCTAGCTCTGTGAAAAATGCTTGTGGTATATTGATAGGCATTGCATTAAATGTGTGGATTGCTTTGGGTAGTATAGACATTTTCACAATATTTGTTATTCTAATCCATGAGCATGGAATCCTTTTCCCTTTCTTTGTGTCCTCTTTAATTTGTATTATAAGAGTTCTATAGTTTTCAGCATACAGATTTTTACCTATTTCGTTAGGCGTATCCTTAGGTATCTTACTGTTCTTAGTGCAATTGCAAGTGGGATCCATTCCTTGATTTCTTTTTCTGCTGTTTTGTTTTGGTGTATAGAAATGCAACTGATTCCTGTGCATTGATTTTATATCTTGCAACTTTGCTGAACTCATGCATGAGTTTTAGCCATATTGGTTGGGTCTTCCAGTTTTTCTCCATAAAGTATCATGTCATCTACAAATAGTGAAAGTTTGACTTCTTTCTGGCCAATTTGGATGCCATTTATTTCCTTTTGTTGTCTGATTGCTGAGGCTAAGGCTTCCAGTACAATGTTAAATAATAATGGTGAGAGTGGACATCCTTGTCTTGTTCTTGACTATAGGGGAAAGGCTCTCAGTTTTCTCCATTGAGAATGATATTTAAGTGGGTCTTTCATAAATGGCCTTCATGATATTGAGTTATGTTCCATCTATCCCTATTGTGTTGAAGGATTTTATCAAGAAAGTATGCCATATTTTGTCAAATGATTTTTCTGCATCTATTGAGAGGATCATATGGTTCTTATCTTTTTTTTTATTAATGTGATTGTGTTGATTGATTTGCAAAGTTGAATGACCCCTGCAGCCCAGGAATAACTCCCATTTCATTGTGGTGAATAATTCTTTTAATATACTGCTGAATTCAATTCACTAGTATTTAATTGAGAATTCTGGCATCCATGTTCATCAGGCATATTGGTCTGTAATTCTTCTTTCTTGGTGGGATCTTCGGTTTTGGAATCAAGGAAATGCTGGCCTTGTAGAATGAGATTCAGAGTTTTTCTTCCATTTCTATTTTTTGCAACTGTTTAAGGAGAAGAGGTACTAACCCTTCTTTAAATGCCTGGTGGAATTCACCAGGGAATCCATCCAGTCCTGGACTTCTGTTTGTTGGGAGATTTAAAAAAAAAAAAAAACCAAAACTATTTCATTTACTTATTTATTTATTTGAGAGAGAGTAAACACAAGCAGGGGAGGTGGGGCAGAGGAAGAGGGACAAGGAGACTCCCCACAGAGAGGGGAGCCTGAGGTGGGGCTGGAGCCTGGGATCCTGAGATCATCACTTGGGCCAAAATCAGATGCTTAACCAACTGACTCACCCAGGTGTCACTGTTGGGAGGTTTTTTTTTTTTTTTTATATTACTGCTTCAATTTCTTTATGTTATGCATCTATTCAAATTTTTCATTTCTTCCTGTTTCAGTTTTAGTAGTTTATATGTTTCTGGGAATTTGTCCTTTTTTTTCAGGTTGCTCAGTTTGTTGGCATAGAATTTTTCATAGTATTTTCATATAATTGTTTATATTTCTGTGGTGTTAGCTTTGATATCTCCTCTTTCATTCATGATTTTATCAATTTGGGTACTTCCTCTTTAATTTTAGTAAGTCTGCCTAGGGGTATATCAATTTTATTAATTTTTTCAAAAAATCCATCTCCTTGATTTGTAGATGTTCAACTACTCTTGCAGCCCAGGAGTAAATCCCACTTGATTGTGGTGAATAATCCTTTTAATGTACTGTTGGATCCTATTGGCTAGTATCTGGGTGAGAACTTTGGTATCTATATTCATCCAGGATGTCAGTCAGTATTCTCCTTTTTACCAGGGTGTTTGTCTGGTTTGGGGATCAAAGTAATGCTAGCCTTGATCTCAAATTAAGGCTGGCCTATTTAATTTTATTAATTCTTTCAGAGAAACGGAGAAAATTAATTCTTTTGGTTCTTTGAAGGAAGTAATAAGATTGATAAACCCCTAGCCAGACTTATCAAAAAGAAAAGAGAAAGGATGCAAATAGATAAAATCATGAAGGAAAGAGTAGAGATCATGACCAATGCCAAAGAAATACAAACAATTTTAAGAACACATTATGAGCAACAGTATGCAAAAAAAAAAAAAAACAAAACAGGTAATTTGGAAGAAATGGATGCATTCCTAGAGATGTACAAACTACCAAAACTGAACCAGGAAGAAATAGAAAACTTGAATGAACCCATAACCAGCAAGGAAATTGAAGCAGGAATCAAAAATCTCCCAACAAACAAAATCCAGGACCAGATGGCTTCCCAGGGGAATTCTACCAAACATTTAAAGAATAATTAATACCTAGTCTTCTGAAGCTGTTTCAAAAAATCAAAATGGAAGGAAAACTTCCATAAACCTAACCAAAGAGGCAGAGGATCTGTACTCAGAAAACTATAGAACGCTCATGAAAGAATTTGAGGAAGACACAAAGAAATGGAAAAACGTTTCATGCTCAGGTATTGGAAGAACAAATATTGTGAAAATATCTATGCTACCTAGAGCACTCTACACATTCAATGCCATCCCTATCAAAATACTATTGATATTTTTCAAGAAGCTGGAACAAACAGTCCTAAAATTTGTATGGAACCAGAAAAGACCCTGAATCATCAGGGGAGTGTTGAAAAAGAAAACCAAAACTGGTGGCATACAATTCTGGACTTCAAGTTCTATTACAAAGTTTTAGTCCTCAAGACAGTATGGTACCAGCACAAACACAGACACATAGCAATGGAACAGAATAGAGAGCACAGAAATGGACCCTCAACTCTATGGTCAGCTAATCTTCGACAAAGCAGGAAAGAATGTCCAATGGAAAAAAGACAGTCTCTTCAATAAATGGTGCTGGGAAAATTGGACAGCTATACACAGAAGAATGACACGTGACCATTCTCTTAGACCATACACAAAGATAAACTCAAAATGGATGAAAGACCTCAATGTGAGACAGGAATCCATGGAAATCCTAGAAGAGAACATAGGCAGAAACCTCTGTGACCTTCACCACAGCAACTTCTTGCTAGAAACGTCTCCAAAGAAGAAGGAGATAAAGGCAAAAATGAACTATCGGGACTTCATCAAGATAAAAAAAACAAAAAACAAAAAACAACAACAAAAAACAACCTTTTGCACAGCAAAGGAATCAGTCAGCAAAACGAAAAGACAACCGACAGAATGGGAGAAGATGTTTGCAAATGTCTTATCACATAAAGGGCTAGATAGCATCCAAAATCTATAAAGGACTTATCAAAATCAACACCCAAAAAAACAAATAATCTAATCAAGAAAGGGGCAGAAGACATGAACAGATATTTCTCCAAAGAAGATATACAAATGTCCAACAGACACATGAAAAAAAAAATGCTCCACGTCCCTTTGCATCAGGGAAATACAAATCAAAACTACAATGAGATACCACTTCACACTGGTCAGAATGGCTAAAATTAACAAGTCTGGAAATGACAAATGCTGGTGAGGAAAGGGAAACCCTCTTCCACTGTTGGTGGGAATGCAAGCAGGTGCAGCCACTCTGGAAAGCAGTATGGAAGTTCCTCAAAATTTGAAAAGAGAGCTATCCTATGACCCAGCAATTGTACTAGTAGGTATTTACCCCAAAGGTACAAATGTAGTGACCCAAAGGGACACATGTACCCCAATGTTCATAGCAACAATGTCCACAATTGCCAAACTATGGAAAGAACCCAGATGTCCATCGACAGATGAATGGGTAAGAAGAGGTGATACACACACACACACACACACACACACACACACACACAAAATGGAATACTATTCAGCTATCTAAAAAATAAAATCTTGCCATTTACAATGATGTGGATGGAACTAGAGGATGTTACGCTAAGCAAACTAAGTCAATCAGAGAAAGGCAATTATCATATGATCTCACTGATATGTGGAATTTAAGAAACAAAACAGGATCATTGGGGAAGAGAGGGAAAATAAAACAAGACAAAATCAGAGAGGGAGACAAAGCATAGGACTCTTAATCATACAAAACAAACTGAGGGTTGCTGGAGGGAAGGGGTTAGAAGGTAACTGGGTGATGGACATTAAGAAGGGGAAGTGATGTAACAAGCACTGGGTGTTATATAAGACTAATGAATCACTGAGCTCTACCTCTGCAACTAATAATACATTATATGTATTGAATTTAAATTTTAAAAAATTTAAAAAAAGAACCAGCTCTTAGCGTCATTGATTTGTTCTACTGTTTTCTTTTTGTTTCTACATCTTTTATTTCTGCTCTAATCTTTATTATTTACCTTCCCCTGCTGGATTTAGGTTTTATTTGCTGTTCTTTTTTCAGCTTCTTTCGGTGTGAGGTTAGGTTATGTATTTGAGACTTTTCATGTTTCTTGAGGAAGGCCTGTATTGCTATAAACTTCCCTCTTAGGACTGCCTTTGAAGCATACCACAGGTTTTGAACCATCCTGTTTTCATTTTCATTTGCTTCCATGTATTTTTAAATTTCTTCTTTAATTTCCTGGTTGATGCATTCATTTTGTAGTGGAATTCTTTAACCTCCGTATATTTGTGGTCTTTCCAAATTTTCTTCGTGTTGTTGACTTCAAGTTTCATAATGTTGTAGTCTAAAAATATGCAGGCTATGATCCCAATCTTTTTGTACTTGTTGAGGGCTGATTTGTGACCCAGTACATTATCTGTTCTGAAGAATGGAAATGTTCCATATGAACTCAAAAATAATATGTATTCTGCTGCTTTAGGATGAAATATTCTGTTAAGTCCATCTGGTCCAATGTGTCATTCAAAGCCCTTGTTTCCTTGTTGATCTTCTGCTTAGACAATCTGTCCATTGTTTTAAGTGGTGTGTTAAAGTCCCCTATACTATTATTGTATTATCAGGGAGCTCCTTTATGTTTATTATTAATTGGTTTATATACTTGGGTGATCCCAAGTCAGGAACATAAATATTTATAATTGTTAGATCTTCCTGATGAATAGATACCTTAATTATGATATAATATCCTCCTTTATCTCTTATTACAGTCTTTGTTTTAAAATCTGGTTTGTCTAAGTATCATCACTCCAGCTTTCTTTTGATGTTCATTAGCATGATAGATGGTTCTCTGTCACTCACTTTCAATCCACAGGTGGTTTAGGTTTCAGATGAGTGTCTTGTAGGCTGCATATACATGGATCTTGCTTTTTTATCCATTCTGATACCCTTTGTCTTTTGATTGGAGCATTTAGTCCATTAATGCATTCAGAGTAATTTTTGAAAGATATGAATCTGGTGTCATTGTGTTACCTGTAGAATTGTTGTTTCTCGTGATGTTCTCTGGTCCTTTCTAGTCTTTGTTGTTTTGGGTCTTTTGTTTGTTTGTTTGTTTGTTTCTCCACTCAAAGAGTCCTCCTTAAAATTTTTTGCAGGGCTGGTTTAGTGGTCACCAACTCCCTTGGTTTTTTTTTGTCTGAGAAACTCTTTCTCTCTCCTCTATTCTGAATGACAGCCTTGCTGGATAAAGAATTTTTGGCCATACTTTTTTCCCATTCAGCCTATTAATGATTTCCTTCCACTCGTTTCTGGCCTACTATGTTTCTGTGGACAGATTTGCTACGAACCTGATCTGTCTGTATTATCTTGTAGGTTGTGGACTCCCTCACCCCTTATTGCTTTCAGTATTCTTTCCTCATCTGTGTATAAAAATCCAATTTATTGACTTACATTATTGTGTGGATTTATTTTAGCCATTCTGAACTGAAAGAAATCCTTGAGGTCTTTATGAAGTGTAAGTTCTTCTGATTAGGTAACCATTTCTGAGGATAGATTTAACCTCTTTTGAGAATGAAGTTGTTCAGTGTCTTTGTCTCAGTGAAGCATCCTGGTCATTTCTAATAATTGGAGTATTCGGGATCCTGCTGATCAATGGGATGCAACGATCAGTTGTCAAAACCTTTCTCAGGACCTCCCCCTTCTCCCACCTGATTCTGTGACAGCAGGTCACAAGGAGTGCTTTCCATACATTTTTAAGTTCTCATTTAAAGCATTTCAAAACTCCGAAGCAGGTTTAAAAGATTCTTTTTGGAAAACTTTATTAATTTACCTATGGAAATGAGAACTGTGTTTTAATGCACTTAAATGGAGCTTGTTGGCTAACAATGTGTCATATTTAGCATGAAATCAACCTCTCTCGGGTTTCACTGCCCTTCTTGGAAAAAACATTCTATACATCCCAAAGAATGTTTCTGCTCATATGCCACCATAACATATTACAGTTTGGCTGGCGCTTGTATTGGAGTAACATATGTCTTAATATATTATTACACACAGATATGAACATGCACAAAGCACATTTTCCACATGCAATCTCTTAAAGGTCAATCTCTTAACCCTTTGTGAAGATTAATAGTAGAAGCAAATATGTTTCCTTTAGTTTTTCCTACTTAGAGAATACAGACTTGCAAATGATTTGTCTCCAATGTTTTCTGAAATATGTACAAATATACCCAACTGTATGCAGTTAAGAGTTTATTCCTACAGGTTACATTGAAAAGAAAAAAAAAAAACTTATGTGGAGGTGGTGGGAATATCTGCTACTGATAGAATCTTGCACCACTCAAGAGCTCCAGGGGACAAACGATACTGCTTTTGCTGTCATACAGATACACATAAGTTGAAAAATAAAGGCATGCCATTCTTTCCACCTCTGGATTAAAAATTTGGATCACCAAGAGTGGGCTCAGTTTGTAGGTGGGATAATGCTAGAACACTCTTATTTGATAACTGTCAACTTGTCCAGTGTCATAAATGTTTGCCTCTATGTTGTCTTCTAGGAGTTTTACAATTTTAGGTCTCTATTTACATTTTAATCCTTTTCAAGTTAATTTTTGTATGTGGTATAATATAGAGCTCTAAATTCATTTCTCTGCATGTACTTAAGCCAGTTTTCACAGGATCACTTATTAAGGAGTTTATGTTTCTCCATGAATATTCTTGACCCCTTTGTCAAATATTAGTTGTCTGACATTGGTGGGTTTATTTCTGGGCTGTTCATTCTGTTCCATTGGTGTATGTATTGGTTTCTTCAGCCAGTACCATACTGTTTTGATTACTAGAGCTTTATAATATAGTTTGAATCGGGTAGTGGGATGCCTCCAACTTTGTTCTTTGTCAGAGTGGCTCCCCCCACCCCCGACAAAGTATTTGTCCTTCCACAAAAGTTGTGGACTTTTGTGGCTCCATAGAGATTTTAGGACTGCTTTTTCTGTATCTGTCAGAAATGCCATTCAAATTTTGTTAAGGTTGGCATTGAATCTATCATGGTTTTGAGTATTGTAGACATTTTAGCTATATTCTTTCAATTCATGAACACAGGATATCTTAATTCTTTAATTTCTTTCACAAAATTCTTATAGTCTTAAGTGTATAGGTCTTTTGACTCCTGGTTTAATTTATGCCTAAATATTTTATTGTTTTTGATACTATTGTAAGTGGGATTAAACAAATCTTTTCATATATTTTGCTGTTATTGTATAGAAGGACAACTCATTTACATGTTGAGTTTCTGTTTTGCAACTTCACTAAACTTGTTGATAAGTTCTAATGGTTTTTTGGTGGTATCTAGTATTTTCTATATATGAGATCATACATATAATTTCTAGGCAAAATGATTTTACTTCTTTTTTTTTTTACTGGGTATCTTTTATTATTTTGCTTGCCTTATTGCTCAGGCTACAAATTCCAATAATGTGTCTTATGGGTAGTGAAGGGTGGCTTCCCTGTTTTGTACCTGATCTTAGAGGAAAAGCATTCCACTTTTTGCCATTGAGTATGTTAGTCACGGATTTGCCATATATGGCATTTATTAGGTTGAGGTATAGTCCTTCTACAGCTATTTTGTTGAGTATGTTTACCACAAAAAGATGTTGTATTTTGTTAAATGTTTTTCTGCCTCTATTGAGATAATCATATGGTTTTTATCTCTCATTTTACTAATGTGGTGTATTACATTTTTTGATTTGTGTAGTTGGTTCATCCTGTGTCCCTGTTGTAAAACCTTCTTGATCATGTATGAATCTTCTAATGTGCTATTGAATTTGATTTGCTGATATTTTGTTGAGAAATTTTGCATTAATATTCACCAGGGATATAGGTCGATAGGTTTCATTCTTTTTTTTTCCTTTGTTATATTTATCTGTGTTTGGTGTTAGGATAATACTAATCTTGTAAAATGAGTTTGGGAGTGTCCTTACTTTTCATTTTCTTGAAGAGTTTGAGAAGAATTGGTGCTAGTTGTTTTTGTAAATATTTGAGAGTGAAGGAATAGGTACGTTTATATTAGACAAAATAGAATTTAAACCAAAACTGGTAACAAGAGACAAAAAATTTCATTATACAAAGGGGTCAACTCATCAAGAAGATATAACAATGGTAAATATATGGGATCCAACATGGATCATCTAAAGATATCAAACAAATGCCAACAGATATGAAGGGAGAAATAGACAACATAATTATCATAGGAACTTCAATATTCTAATATTAACAATGGATAAATCATTCCAACAGAAAATCAACATGGAAATATTGGATTTGAACCATACTTTAGCCTAAAAAATTTAACTGAGATATATGGACCATTTCATCCAACAGCAGCAGAATACACATTCTCGTCAAGCACACAGGAACATCATCCAGGAGAGATCACAAGAGAATTTACAAAACAAGTCTGAGCAAATTTAAGAAGATTGAATTCATGCAAGTATTTTTATTTGATCGCAGTGGTATGAGACTAAAGATCAATAACAAAAGGAAAGCTGAAAATTTTCCAAATAGGAAAAATTAAATAACATACCCCTACCCCAGAAACAATGGGTCAAAGAGGACATCAAAGGGAAAGGAAGAAATATCTTGAAAAAATTAAAATACAAACACTATTACTAAAATTTATGGGATGCTTCAAAAGCAATCTAATGGGAAAGTTTACCACAATAAAAGCCTACATTAAGAAAATAATTTTCAAACAGATCTGACAATTGTCAGCCAGTTCAGACCCTTTCACTAGTGTGAAATGCAGATTATCAGCTAGTGTTTATAAAAAATTTAGACAAGAGAGAATTTTCTGATGGGCCCTAGGCAGGCTCTAGAATGCAATACATTCTATATAGATTTTCTATAGCTGACTGATTTCGAAGCCAACAAATTAATAATAAAAAAGAATACAGTTAATTTCTTTAAAAAAAAAAAAAAACAAGTAACCTAACTTCACTCCTGTACGTACTAGTTAAAACAAAAAAAAAAAAAAAAAAAAAAAAAAAAAAAAAAGCTCAAAGTTAGCAGAAGTGAGGAAAGAAAAAGATCAGAATACAAATATATGATATAGAGACCAGAAAACAACAGTGAGTCAACCTGGAAGGAAAACAAGACCAGAGCTCACTGTACAAATGATCTTTGATTGAAGTTTTCAAAGGAGAGCAAAGTAAAGTGTTCTCTCAGTGGCTAAATCTCATAGATATCAAAAACAGTTTAGATTCTACTAGTTCAGTACCCTGCAAAGAAGTCACATAGATCATTTGAAATATAAAGGCAGATGAAGTGTGAAAGGAACCCAAATCTTAATGTGAGCATTTAGCATCGTGGTAACTGTTAATATCTAGCTTATTTTAAACATTTTAAAAGTAAATGATCTGATGTACAACAGGCATACAGAGAGTGGAAGTAGTGTCAGTGTCCATTTGGTGAATTTTCACTCATTGTTTACCTTCTATAAATAGCATCCAGATCCAGAGTTAGAATACAAGCAGAACCCAGAATTCACCTCTCCCATTCTCCTTCCAATTACAACTCCCCTGAGAATCCACTCTTCTGACTTCCAATACCTGTGCTTTCCTTGTGCCTGGTTTTGAATTTTACATGAATAAAGAGTACATTGAATATAATTAAATTTGAGCAGTATTAACCATTTTGTATCTGGTTTCTTTCACTCAACATGTGTTTGTGAGAATCATTCATGTTGTTGTTTGTACTTGTAATTTGTGTATTCTCGTTATTGTAAAGTATTTCAAGACATGATATTTCATAGTTTATTTTTACATCATCTTAAAACCCATATTCTCCATGGGGACAGGGGTGTTCGTTTTGATTTCTGATAGATCTGAAGTCCCTAGAACGTTGCCTCCTACAGAGCAGGTGCTTTACGAGGACCTGCTGGCTTGGAGTCACCCAGAGCCTATGTCCCCAGCCCCGGGGAATCAACGCTCAGGCCTGCAAGTCCTGCATCAGCTCCCTCTTGCGACTGCATTTGCCCTCAGCAGCCTCCTTAGCGCACCCTTGACTTCCTTGTTCCTCAGGGTGTAAATGAGGGGATTCAGCAGGGGAGTCACCAGAGTGTAGAACAGTGCAATGCTTTTGTTCACATCCTGTGAGTAACTGGAGGGGGGCTGGAGGTACATAGAGATGAGTGTGCCAAAGAAGATGACCACCACCAGCAGGTGGGAACCACACGTTCCAAAGGCCTTCCGCCTCCCCTGGGCCGACTTGATCTTCAGGACAGCCCGGGTGATTCGGCCATAGGACACTAAGATGAGCGACAGGGGCACCACGAGAAAGAAGACACTGACCGTGAAGAGCTCAGCCTCGTTGATGGAGGTGTCAGCACAGGCAAGCTTCAGCATCACCGGAACTTCACAGAAGAAATGGTCCACCTGGTTTTTCCCGCACAGAGGAAGAGTCATGGTCAGGGCTGTCTGCAGCACCGAGTTGCCGAACCCTGTGAGCCAAGCAGTTAGCACCAGCCGCAGGCAAAGCTGCAGGTGCACAATGGCCAGGTAGTGCAGTGGGCGGCACACGGCAGCATAGCGGTCATAGGCCATGACCGCCAGGAGCACACACTCCACGCCCCCGAGCCCCAGGGCGATGAAGAGCTGGGTCACGCAGCCACCATAGGTGATGGTCTTATCCCTCCCCTTGAGGTTGGCCAGCGTCTGAGGGACAGTGCAGGTGGTCAAACAAAGATCCATGAAAGAGAGGTTGGAGAGGAAGAAATACATGGGGGTGTGCAGGCGAGTGTCCACCCGAGACAGAAGTATGATTGTGCCATTGCCAAGAAAGCTCAAGAAGTAGACGATTAGGATGACCACAAAGAGAGGCGTTTTCAGTTGAGGCCTGTTGGAAAAGCCTAGGAGAAGAAATCCGGAGAAGGTGCTCTCATTAGCTCTTTCCCTTGTACTCTGCCTGTGCAAGAAGAGGGACTCCATTGTTTTATCTTGCATGTTCCATCCACCTCCGTTTTCCTAGAGCTGGCAGCTAGAGGCTGTTTGGAAGCTCCAGAGGTTTGCACAGTGCCTTCCTTGTTAGTGAGAAGGGGGGGTGATAAATAGCCACGGGACAGAAGCATCTTCCATGTTTTAGGCATTGTCCAAAAGATCTGTGCATTTTCTCCCAGGGACTCTCTGGGGTTGACATGTTCATCATCTCTGTTGAACAGATGAGGGAACTGAGCGTGAAGGAGATTCAGTCATTTTCCCAGGGAGACTCGCCAGGGTTCAGGCAGACTCTAAGACATGAGCTCTTAACCACTAGGGACACTGTATTTTCATGATGACATGAATTCTGAAGCTGACTGTAGTTTCTCCAAAATTTAAGTGTAATTGTTCTGAATAAGGTGCAAATTTGCAGTGCCCCCATCCCTCTTTGTTTTTCATTAAGAATTGAAATATATCACACTGGTTCCCTTACTTCTGTTTTGTGTAGAGAAAAAGTGCTCTCTGAAATTGCATAGGTAGTAAAATTTCCCATCACCAATTTTATTCAAGGGAAACATCATATTTTAATGTAAAATCTAATGAGACGTTTGAGAATGAAGCCTGAAATCATGGTTATTGATTGGGAAGTGCTATTGGGAATGATTGAAGAATGCATCATGTCCAAAATTCATGTTGCAGGAGGACTAATCCTGAGTAATCATTACTGATACCAATTTCAGCAAAATCTCAGAAAATCACCAATCCAGTGTTTAGTCTTTCTTTCTGTCTTACATTACAACTCCCTCAAAAAATTTTGAATTTAGGACACCTGGGTGGCTCAGTCGGTTTAGTGGCCAACTCTTGATTTTGGCTCAGGTCATGATCTCAGGGTTCTGGGATTGAGCCCTTTGCCATGGGCTCTACCCTCAGTGGGGAGTCTCCTTCAGCATTCTCTCTCTCCTCCCTGCCCCTCCCCCGGCTCCCTCATTAAAATAAATAAATACATCTAAATAAACAAAAATTTTTTAATGTAATGGAGTAAAATATTTTTTAAACATCCCATTCTGTACTTCCATAAATGCCAACCTTAGAGGAATCATTTGTTTTCTATTAAAATATTGGGCTTGATCTTAGAAATAACCTCCCTCCCTTCCCCACACGCCATGATGCAAGTTTAATAGTAAAGACAACCTAAACAAGAATAATATCTCATAATATCATCATAGCCTAGAAAAGAGCCTGGCATGTAGCAGAGTCACAAAAAGTCTTTGCTGAATAAATGAGAATATGGAAGATTAAGACCTTTAACAGTCTTTTGAAAGTCTAGGGGTAAAAGAAATTCAGAGAGAACAGCCAAGCAAAGGAAATCTTGAGCAATGGATAACAGATAGCCTTGACTATTCAAACTGTAGGATTTTTTTTTTTTAAGCTGCGTTGTCTGGAACTTTGCAGGACTCTATCTTTTGCAAATGTTACTTTTCTTTTAGCAAAATCTATGACCAGGCAAGAGGATATTTGGCCATCTCTCTATTCTGACTTTGCTATTATATTCTTGGTCCCCTTCTCCTCTTATTCTTAAATCCTTTCAAATGATTGTTTTGATGGCTGTTGTTACAGTGTTGCCAAAGTACAAAATTAATTTGGGATAATACGTTTCGGAATGCATCAAATGGGAATCAGAATACTTGGGTTGTATGCATAAATCTACCACTAAAAGCTTTGACATTCTGAAGGCTGCTTCCCCACCCCTCCTGCCTGGCCTTCTCTTCTTCCAAATAAATGCGATGATGTTCCTAGCTTTTATTAAGAAATGTAAGGCATAATGCATTTAGCTTTTTACTGAAATCTAGTAGGTTTACATTTCAAAGAAGCACCCATCTCAGTCCTTGCATGTTCTTTAGCAATAGCATGGTTCTTAGTTTTTAGATCTTCCACATTATCAGGCCGTGATCCAAAATATCCAGAATCAGGCAATGGGCATTAGTCAGAATTTGTTTTGTCACATGTTGTTGGGACTTACCTCTGCTTCTTCCCTCTCTCCTTGTGGCTTTACGGGTCAGAAAAGGGCTTCTCCATTCCATCATGGTGCCCAGTGGAATCTCTTACAGGGTTTCCAAATAGACTGTTCTTTCTCAGAGAGCACCGACATATCTCATAACTCAGCCAAGAACACGATATTCAATGATTTTGTTCTCAGTGATGCACAGAACGTGATCTGAACCAAGAAAGCATATATTCTGATAAGAAACATGTAAAATTCATTGTAACTAGAAAAGGAGAATTAAATGGACACGGGCACTTTAGTATAAATTTCAATTTGTGGTATTATTTTCTGAGACTTCCATAACAGAGCGCCACAAGCTAGGTGGCTTAAAACAACAGGGATTTATTGTCTTGTAGCTCAGGAAGATAAAGTCCAGAATGAAGATCTTGGCAGAGCTCTGAAGCCAGTCGGGAGAATACATCCTTGGGCCTTTGTAATTTCTGGAGGTTTGTTTGCCTGCAGTTTGGGGTTCCTTGACTTGCAGCCACAGGAGGTCATCTACTGCCTCTGTAAGCACATGACGTTCTCCCCTGCCTGCCATTATCTTCTCTTCCTCTTATAAGAAATACCAGTCATATTGGATTAGAGCACCCGATTGAGTGTAACCTTATCTGAACTTGAACACATTTGTAAAGACCCTGTTTTCACATAAAGTCCCACTAAACCTGAACTGGGGTTAGGATTTCAACACACTTTTTTGGTGATGGGGGGGGGGACAAAATTCAATTCAATAGCAATAGGATAATGCAATTATGCCTGTCAAATTACAACAAACCTTTATTATAAACAGATGCCTACACACAGTGGTAAGACCAAGGTGTAGGTATTAGTTCTATCTTATTTCAAGTTCATATCGCAGAAGCCTTCAGTGATAGCAAAAACAGATCCCCCTATGTGGCATGAATATCCAATGAAGGTTTTTCTCCTATACACCTGTTTGTTACACTTTACAGATCTGAAACACAAACACAGATTGCACACTCATACGACCCCTAACAGCCAGCATTCTGTTTGAGCTGGAAGAGAAAATACTGACATTCTTTCACTTCACTAGTGAAGGGGTGTTCAGTTAATCTGGAGGTCAGATTGCTCTTCTCTCTGGAACTTCCTCTAAGGAAATAGCAAACTCACCTATAGACACCAGTTCTGCAGGTAACACCAGGGGTCTGAGGAATCCGGAGTAAAGGGAACAACCCCAGCTATTAGGAGCGTTTGAATGTTAGGTTAAGAATATGGTATCTTCTTCCAAGGAAGGATATCAAAGATTACAGATATCCAACTACCTCTTGGAAGAAGCAGGATGGTCTTTGAAGGATCAGTACACTTCTATGACCCTGAGAGACTGATACATTGATGACAATGTCTGCAGATGAAAGCTCACAACCGCTGGTCCGCGTGAATGCTAATACACTCAGTGAGTGATGGCCAAGTGGTGTGTGGTCATGGAATTGCAGACAAGTGTTTGGGGCTGAAACAGAACGGAATCCTTAGAATAAACCCACATTCATGTATTTAAAATATGCCAACCTTAGACAGGATAATCCTTGGCAATGGTGACTCTCAAAGGCAAGGGAAGTCAAAATTGCTCCTCCCTCAGGCTCCGTTAAAGGTAGTACCAGTTCTCTTTACAACTAATGTTAGTG
The DNA here is from genome assembly GCF_002288905.1 of Enhydra lutris kenyoni. Taxonomy (NCBI): domain Eukaryota; kingdom Metazoa; phylum Chordata; class Mammalia; order Carnivora; family Mustelidae; genus Enhydra; species Enhydra lutris. The sequence goes on from NW_019154177.1 coordinate 1,803,902, forward strand.
TAAGTTGTCTCATCCCCAGGGTTTACCCATGAAGACTGCCCACTCATTTCAGTGTTTGGGGGCACAAGAAGAAGGATAAATTATAGTGGAATCTATGAGGTCTACGGAATCTGCCCATGAATAAAAGGGCTAATATTATATCTGAGGGATATTTTTATAAATCACCAAAGTCAAAGTACATGCTTTAGGGACTGAGTATGTGTTTATTTTTAGTGGTCCCAGGAGTGTCCTGCCCCATGTAACTCATTGACCTCAGTTGCAGTATTCAGAGTTTGGTTCCCCAGAGGCAGCCAAAGAGGAAGGCTCTGGAGAGGGGACATCAACATGTCGTCAATCTCTTCCTGCCAGATTGATTGGGAGTGAAACTGTTGTCTCTACTTAACTTCCATTTACCTATCCCATTTAATAGTTTTAGTTACAATATATTTTGCTAGTCTTTAAGTTCCTTGAGATACAATTGTCATAACACTGTGTTCATTTTAAGCATACTATATAGTGATTCAGTTCTTGTATATACTGTGAAATCATCACTACAGTAAGTCTGGTTAACATCTGTGCTGCACATAGTTACCTTTTTTCTTCGTGAGGAGAACATTTAGATCTATCCTCTCAGCAATTTCCAAATATACAATATACTATTATTAAGTATAGTTCCCATGCTGTACATTAGGTCTCCAGGGCCAGGCTTTAGATTCTCCATCCTTATTTTCAGAACTATCCTCTTTTCCTACTTAAAAGAGAAATTTCTGTGCCTTCCCCCCCCTCATGTTAGTTATAATCTTTCTTTATTACTGACTCACTAAGGAAAATTATTTTCCAATGGTTTAATCAACTCTATTACCTTCCAACCTTTTTGAGAACTTATTAATGTTATCTTTAATGCGTTCTTTGTTTAGCTCTTATATCCCATTATCTGTTTGTTCACTGTCTAAAAATATGCTCCTCTATCCTATCAGAAAAATAAAATCAGAATGGAACTCTCCTCCTTCCCCACTGTCTTCTAGCTATCCTCCTTGTAAATTTCATCTTTTTGACTGGAAACAAAGTATCCATATTTTTTCTTCTCCCATCAACACTTATACATGCTCTTTTACCATCTTCCTCTACCACTCTGGTGAAGCTGCTTTCTGTAAAATCTTTAATATTCTTCCATTACACAAAGCAGATGTCCTCTTACTTGGTATAATATGGCATTGATGATGTTTCCATCCTTCATGAAATGATATTACCCATTGGCTTTTCTCTGTTCTCCTATTATTTCTTGGGCCATTGATTCTCAGTTCTTTCTCATTGGGCACAAACTTCAATGTTTCGATTTCCCAAGATTCCATCCTTGACTCTCCTCTCTCCATACTCGTCCTGCCATACTTCATCATTTCCATGCAGTGAGCTACCGTCTGTTTGTAAGATGAATCTCCAATCCATATCCACAGTTTAGACCCCCTATTGACTTCCATACTAAAGCAAATGGAATCCTGGCTATATACACAGGTATTATTTGTGAACTCTAAAATTTCCATGGTTTTACAATCTGATGTATCATGGTCTGAAAGCAGCTGCTGTTCTACATGTTAGATTTTCAAAATCTCAATACCAAACCCTCAACAACCCCAGTGAGAACTGCCTGAATTATTCTTGATTCTTCCTTCTGTTTTTATCCAAACACTGAAGCTATGCCTTGTTGAATCTCTCTGACATATTTTTAGAATACATTCACTGTCCAGCACACATTTTTATTTGTTATCAATGTTATTTCATATCTTTTTACCCTTGCCCAAACCATTTGATTCATCTCCTAAGAGATTCTCCAACCACACCAACTCCAAGCTTCTACAGCATTATCCGAATTATTTTTCCTAAAACTGACACAGCCACATCATTCCTTGCTTAAAAATAATCTTGGCAACCACTGTCTACAAGATTAAATAAAAAGCACACCTTTGATATATAAATCTGTGTTTATTCTATGGATCCTGTAGTTGTTAGTTGTGGGAACAAACCTATAATGTATTAATCACTGGGTACAGCTTTCCATATTGGGGCCAACATTCTATTCTATTATGCATTCATTATTCTATTATTTTGCTTCATTTGAAAGATACTATGTTGTCTTATTTTCCCATATACCATATTCCATTATTAATTCAAGACTTTCTTCAAGGATCATAGTCTTTTGTTAATGTTATAGTTGAATGAGTGGTTTTTATTATGCAAAAAATTTCACATCCCCAACATAAATTTTTGTTCTAATGGTTCTTAAACATGGTTTAAGACATGGTTCTTAAACAAACATTCACTGTTTGTTAGTGAAAACATCAGCTTCAGGTCTTCCAATGAAGTCCTTTCCACCCGCCCCCCCCCCCACCGCCAGCTTTATTGAGGTATAATTGACAAATAAAACTAAGATTTTTAAAGTGTACAACATGATGCTATACATATACCTTGTGAAAGGATTTCCCCATCGAGTTAACACATCCGTCATCTCATGTTTATCTTTTTGTGTGTGTGAGAACATTTGAGTTCTAGTCTCTTAACAAATTTTGATTATACAATACAATGTTATCAATGATAGACATCATGCTGTATGTTAGATCCGCAGACCTCATGCATCTTATAACTGAAAGTTTGTACCCTTTTACCAGCTTCTCTTGATTTCCACCCCACCCCCACCAGCAATTCCCCAGCCCCTGGCAAATACTTTTTTTATTCTGTTTTTATGAGTTGTACTTTTTTCCTCTGCGTGTGAGGAATACCATGCAGTATTTGTCTTTGTCTGCCTGTCAAACTTATAGCTCTTATATCTTATTTCTCTTAGCACAACATCTTCCAGGTACATCCATGTTGTCATAAATGACAGGAGTTCCTCTTTTTAAAAGGCTAAATAATATTCCATTGTGTGTATATACCAAATTTCTTTTTTAAAAAGATTTATTTATTTATTTTAGAGGGGAAAGGGGCAAAAGGAGAGGGAGAGAAAGAATCTCAAGCAGTCCCTTTGCCAAGTGGGGAGACCAACATGGGGCTCAATCTCACAGCCCTGAGATCATGACTTGAGCCAAAACTAAGAGTGGGATGCTTAACTGACTGAACCCCCCAGGTGCCCCATACCACAGTTTCTTTATGTATTCATACACTGGTGAATACTTTGGATTGTTTCCATACCTAAAAACTGCTGTGAACATGGGAGTATAGATATCTCTTTGAGATAATGAGTCATTTCCTTTGGATAAATACCCAGAAATGGAACTGCTGGATCATAGGGTAGTTCTATTTTTATTTTTTGAGGAACCTCCATACTATTTTCCATAGCATCTGCACCAGTTAGTGTTCCCACCAACAGGGCACAAGGGTTTTCTTTCTCCACATCTCGGCCACCATTTGTTGTCTCTTGTGTTTTTGATAATAGCCATCCTAACAGGTGTGTCCACTGATGGGTGAATGGATAAAGAAGATGTGGTACATACATACAATGGAATATTATTTAGCCATTAAAAAGGAAATCTTGACATCAGCAACAATATGGGTGAACTTTCAGGGTATTATGCTAAGCTAAATAAGCCAGATAGAAAAAGACAGAAAGATAAATACTGTATGATATCATTTATATGCAGAACTAAAAATAAACAAAAGTGAGCTCATAGATACAGAGAATAGATTTAACAATTTGATAGTTGCCAGGTAGGGATGTTGGGGGAGGGTGAGCATAATGGGTGAAAGGGGTCAAAGGTATAAAATTCCAGTTATAAAATAAATGTCATGAGGGTATAATGTACAGCATGGTGACAGTAGTTAATAATACTGTATTGCATATTTGGAAGTTGCTAAGAGACTAAATGTTAAAATTTCTCAACACAAAAATAATTTATTAACTATGTACAGTGATGGATGTTAACCAGATTTCTTGTGTTGATCATTTTGTAATATATACAAACATCAAATCATTATTTTGTACATCTGAAACTAATATAATGTAATGTGAATTATATCTCAAAAAAAAAAACAAGAGAATTATTTTTAAAAGTCTACCAGAGACAGAGAAAGTTATGAAAGCATCCTGAGAGAAGGAGATCACCCTACAATTCTCAAGTTTTCTTAGACCACAGTGTGGATTTTGGCTGCAAATACACACATTGGTATACTTAAAGTCATAAATTTTCAGGATAAAGCCTTCTCCTCACCCACCAGCCACTCAGTTATTCTCCCAAGTCAAAAGGAGCAAGTTTCTTTTCTGTCTTCTGCACTATGGATGCATTTCTTATGCACCCTTCCCCCAAGGTGATAGCCTTTTGAGGCCCCAGCTTTGTGTGATGGTCTCTTGTCAGAATTTCTACTTTTGTGAGTCAAGTGGGTACAGAGGGATTTCTAAAAAGAGATACATGTCTTATTATTTGCACATTACGTGATCATTTTCATAAGAAAAATACAGGATAATAAACCTTTTTATTCATTCAATCAGCAAATGTTTACTGAGTCTCTATTACATGCTAAGACCTGAATGATTTTGATTGCCGAGGATTCCAAATAAAGACAGAGATAGAAGCCAAGGATGTCACTAATGTTTTCAGTCTTTGTAAACATTCTTTCTGTTGTAGAAAAAAGATGACTTGAGACAAAAATATTCTGCTTTACAAAGGTTGAGTTGATTTATAAAAGTTAAATGTGTTCATCACATAGATATGATTTTGGCCAGAAAATAATTGGAAATATAATGTCTGGTGTTTGGAATCAGTTTGGATTTGTGGACTATTGGCGTAAGAGAAAAAAATGAAGCAATCTGAACTATCTGATGGGAGTGACTGTGGACGGGAAAGTGAAGGTCTTCAGTGACAGAAACACCTTCTGAGCTGAGAAGTAAATTTGTCCTTACCTGGCTTTACTCCAGGAAACCTCTCCTTTAGCATTCTTTTAAATGACCTTTACTGCTTTTCTGCATGGATACAAAAGGATACTACTTAATGTCATATCCAGCCCATAATCGTGCTGAATATGCTTTTTAGGAAAAGAGATATAAAAAAATATCTTCAATAAAAAGAAAACAATATAATACAATTATTTGGTTAACTTTTATCTTATGTCTTGCTCCAAAGCTATGTCTAGCGATGTGTCCTTGAAATTTTTAATTGATAATGTAGCTATTTAAAGGGCTTGCCAGCATAAGATGCTTATTCTTTTTTTTTTTTAATTTTTAATTAACATATAATGTATTATTAGCCACAGGGGTACATGTCTGTGAATCACCAGGTTTACACACTTCACAGCACTCACCATAGCACATACCTTACCCAATGTCCATAACCCAACCACCCTCTCTGTAACCCCTCCCAGCAGCAACCCTCAGTTTGTTTTGTGAGATTAAGAGTCTCTTATGGTTTGTCTCCCTCCTGATCCCATCTTGTTTCATTTTTTCTTCCCCCACCAAAGCCCCCTCTTTGCCTCTCAAATTCCTCATATCAGGGAGATCATATGATAGTTGTCTTTCTCTGATTGACTTATTTCACTCAGCGTAATACTCTCTAGTTCCATCCACGTCGTCCCAAATGGCAAGATTGCATTTCTTTTGATGGCTGCATAGTATTTAATTGTGTATATATACCACATCTTTATCCATTCACCTGTTGATGGACATCTAGGTTCTTTCCATAGTTTGGCTATTGTGGACATTGCTGCTATAAACATTCGGGTGCACGTGCCCCTTCAGATCACTACATTTGTATCTTTAGGGTAAGTACCCAGTAGTGCGATTGCTGGGCCATAGGGTAGCTCTATTTTCAACTTTTTGAGGAACCTCCATGCTGTTTTCCAGAGTGGTTGCACCAGCTTGCTTTCCCACCAACAGTGTAGGAGGGTTCCCCTTTCTCCGCATCCTCACCAGCATCTGTCATTTCCTGACTTGTTAATTTTAGCCATTCTGACTGGTGTGAGGTGGTATCTCATTGTGGTTTTGATTTGTATTTCCCTGATGCCCAGTGATATGGAGCACTTTTTCATGTGTAAGATGCTTATTCTTAAGGTGAATCAGGGTGAGAAGACTTTTGAATTCTTTCTTTTCTTTTTTTTTTAAGATTTTATTTACTTATTTATTTATTTGAGAGAGAGAGCCAGAGAGAGAGCAAGCGCTAGTTGGGGGGTGGAGCAGAGGCAGAGTGAGAGGGAGAATCTCAAGCAGACTCCCTGCTGAGCACAGAGCCTGGTCCAGGGGCTTGATCTCACGACCCTAAGATCATGACCTGAGCTGAAACCAAGAGTTAAATGTTCAACTGAGGGAGCCAGCCAGGCACACCTTGAATTTTTTTCTAAGTGAAAATTAATTGCTTGCAACTTTGCACACCCTCATAAGGCTTGTGTGTGATAGAGATCCATGTATGCGTGGCAGCATATACATGGCTTCCGTATTGGTTTTCATTATAGTGGCTTTTAACAATCCCTTCAATAAAATTCGTATTTAAAAAGAAAGGACATTTACACTCATTGTGATAAATTCAGATGCTTATGTTAAAATCTTTACTATATTTCTCAGCCATAAAAAAGAATTAGATCACTTTTAAGAATATTTTTTAAATATAAGTGTAGTGGACATGTGATGTGACATTAGTTTCAGATGTAGAATATAATGATTCAATTTATCTATATATTATGCTATGTTCACTGCAAGAGTAGCTACCTTCTGTCCCCATACAACATTATGATATCATTTACTATATTTCCTATGCTGTACCTTTCATCTCCATAATTTTAAAAAGAATAATATCTTGCCATTTGCAACAACATGGATGGACCTAGAGGTAAATGAAATATGCTGTGTGAAATAAATCAGACAGAGAAAGACAAATATTGCATGATTTCATTTAAATGTGGAATCTAAAAAACAAAACAAAGGAACGAGCAAGCAAACCAGAAACAGATTCATAAATACAGACAACTGGTGGTTGCCAGAGGGGAGGAGGGTGGGGCATGGGTGAAATAGATAAAGGGGATTAAGAAGGACAAGCTTCCAGTCATAAAATAAATGTCACGCACATCTAATAGAATACCTAAACATAGAACTGAATAAACATGCTTTGAATAAATGAAAAAAAAAAAAATAAAAAAAATAAATGTCACGAAAATGGAAAGTATAGCATAGGGAATATAACCAGTAATATTATAGTAATATTGTATGGGTGACTACACATATGGTGAGAGCACTGAGTAATGTATAGAACTGTTGACTCCTTCCTTATGTTATACACCTGAAACTAATATAACATTTTATATCAACTATACTTCAGAATATAATAATAAAAACATGTAATACAATAATAAAAAAATGTAGGTCCACTATTCGTGGTCTCTTTGATTATGAAAAGATCTAGAATGGATTGTTTGTTTTCAAACTTAAATCTATGTTAAAACTACACAAGACATTTTTTCTTTTTTTTTTTTTTAAGATTTTATTTATTTATTTGACAGAGAGAACAAGCAGGGGGAATAGGAGAGGGAGAAGCAAGCTCCCCACTGAGCAGGGAGCCCAACGCAGAGCTCGATTGCAGGATTCTGGGATCACAACCTGAGTTGAAAGCAGATGTTAACCAACTGAGCCACCCAGGTGCCCCCTACAACACACTTTTCAACACAAATATTTCCAGACTTACTAAAATGAGAGCTTCCATGGTTGGGACTTTAGGATCTATGTTCAAAACAAATGTCGGTCCAGATCACTTTAATATAGCTGATTGTGAAACAAAACAAAGCTCAAATAGTTTAAATATCATAGGCTGTGTTTAGGGTAATGGCTCCATCTTCTCCAGACAGTGAAATTTAAAGATATCAGAAGACAAAAAGTATTGTATTTTGGCACTCCATTGGCTCAATTCCATGGTAAAATGACAATTACACAAAGTACCAATGTGAAAAAAGATCATCATATGATTTTATTTGGGCATAACTTCAGACAGTCCACAATACTGAAGCATTGATTTATAGTTGTATTGGGTTTTAATGACATGTGGCCAACTTGGAAAGGAGGAGGAAAGATGATTTGAAGGGTAGACATAAGATACTATCCAAATTAAAATTTATGTCTAACCTAGTTTATCATCAGCATCGTATTGGGGCTTTATAATATATATTCCCAGACTCCATCCCTGGAAATTTTTATTGGGTAGGTTGGAAGATTTAAGTAAATTCTAAAATTACACTTCAAGAATTATTTATTTCTGGTAACTAAGTAAAATAAGCAGCCTTTGGAAAAGTCACGGTCACCTTACTTTCTGGACGCAAGCCTACTCAGGGCACCTTTTACATCCTTGTTTCTCAGTGTGTAGATGACAGGGTTCAACATGGGGGTCACCAAATTGTAGAAGAGGGTAAGGAATTTCCCTTGGTCCTGAGAAGAATTATTTCCTGGTTGCATATACATATAGATAATATTCCCATAAAACAATGAGACCACAGTGAGGTGGGACCCACATGTGTTGAAAGCCTTCCTTCTTCCTGTGGCTGATTTCATGCTCAGCACTGCTAGGGCAATGTAGCTATAGGAGACGAGGATGAGCGCCAGGGGCACCAGGACAATCATAACTGACAAGATGAAAACCGTGCTCTCCACAGCCACAGTGTCCACACAGGCAATTTTTATCAGAGCTGGCATCTCACATAGGAAATGTTTCACCTTACATCTTCCACATCGTGGCAGCCTCATGGTTACTGGAGACATAGCCAAGGAGTTGAGGAGCCCGATACCCCAGGCCACAGACACCAGCTTCCAACAGAGCTGAGGGTGCATAATGACGGAATAGTGGAGGGGCTTGCAGATTGCAGTGAAGCGGTCATAAGCCATGACTGCCAGGAGGACACATTCTGTGCCACCCAGACCCAGGAACATGAATAACTGGATGGCACAACCCGTGTAACTGATGGTCTTGTCTGGGCCACCCAAGTTGAAAAGCAGCTGGGGGATGGAACTGGTGGTAAAACAGAGGTCTAGGAAGGACAGGTTGGTAAGGAAAAAGTACATGGGCGTGTGGAGGCAGGGGTCCAGGCGGGACACCAAGATAATGACAACATTGCCCACCAAGGTCACAAGATAGAAGATGAGAACAAATACAAAGAGGGTCTGCTCTAGCTGGGGTCTGTCTGAGAAACCCAACAAGATGAACCGGTCCTGGCAGCTCTGGTTGGTCATGACAATGGACCATCAATACAGGCCTACAAGGAAGCAGATAGAATCATAATGCACTTAGTGAAGTAGACTAAGGGACTAAGACCAGAGTAATAGCAAGTGCAAATAATTAAGTAAGATTTCAGTGTTCTGTGCAGATATAGATTGTATATTTTAGGAAGACTATCTCGTTTTATTAGCTTCTTTTGTTTCTTTTTGGATACCAAAAAAAGTAGAGGTCACTGGAATTTTTGGAAAATAGACACCTATGAAAGATAGGAAAATGATTTTCTAGAGGCAAGATGGCAGAAGGGTAGGGGACCTCATTTCACCTGGTCCCTTGAATTTAGCTAGATAACTGTCAAATCATTCTGAACACCTGCATCAGGCTCTCTGTTCAGCAGGGAGCCTGCTTCCTCATCTCTCTCTGCCTGCCTCTCTGCCTACTTGTGATCTCTGTCAAATAAATAAATAAAATCTTTAAAAAAAATTTAGAAAAGTCTCAAATACACAAGCTAAACTTACACTTAAAGAATCTGGAGAAAGAATAGCAAATAAAGCCTAAACCAAGAAGGAGAAGAAAAATAATTAAGATTAGAGCAGAAATCAATGAAATAGAAACCAGAACAGCAGTAGAACAGATCAAGGAAACTAGAAGCTGGTTCTTTGCATCGGGCTCTCTGCTCATCAGGGAGCCCGCTTCCCCTCTCTCTCTGCCTGTCTCTCTGCCTACTTGTGATCTCTCTCTCTCTCTGTCAAATAAATAAATAAAATCTTTTTTAAAAAAAGAATAGAAGCTGGTTCTTTGAAAGAATTAATAAGATTGATAAACCTCTAGCCAGACTTATCAAAAGAAAAGAGAAAGGACCCAAATTAATAAAAGCATGAATGAAAGAGGAGAGATCATAACCAACATCAAAGAAATACAAACAATTTTAAGAACATATTATGAGCAACTATTGGCCAACAAATTAAGCAATTTGGAAGAAATGGATGTATTGCTGGAAACTTATAAATTACCAAAACTGAAACAGAAAGAAATAGAAAGCTTGAATAGACTCATAACTGGCAAGGAAACTGAAGCAGTAATCAAAAATTTCCCAACAAACAAGAGGCCAGGACCAGTTGGATTCCCAGAGGAATTCTACCAAACATTTAAAGAAGAAATATTATGGCAAAAATTAACAAGATAGGATACAAATGTTGATGAGGGTGTGGAGAAAGAGGAACACTCTTACACTGTTGGTGGGAGTGCAAGGTGGTGCAGCCACTCTGGAAAACAGTATGGAGGTTCCTCCAAATGTTAAAAATAGAGCTACCCTATGACCCAGTAGTTGCACTACTAGGTATTTACCCCCCATCCCCAGAAGATACAGATATAGTGGAAATAAGGGGCACATGCACCCCAATGTTCATAGCAGCAATGTCCACAATAGCCACACTGTGGAAGGGCTGAGATGTCCTTCAAAAGATGAATGGATAAAGATGTGGTGCATTTATACAATGGAATATTACTCAGCCATCAGAAAGGATGAATACCTACCATTTGCATTAACATGGATGGGACTGGAGGGGATTATGCTAAGTGAAATAAGTCAAGCAAAGAAAGACAATTATCATATGATTTCACTCATATGTGGAACATAAGAAATAACATGGAGGACCAAAGAGAAAGGGAGGGAAAACTGAATGGGAAGTCATCAGAGAGAGAAACAAACCATGAGAGACTCTGGACATATAGTTTTTAAAAATATATGCTTTTTTTCTTAATACCCAAGAAAGAACTAAATGCCATATAAGAAAGAAATCTAGGTAAATAATTTTTTCATATTTCAAACTGATCAATTCAAAGGTCATAAGTGTGTTCTTTATAAAAGCATTTCTATGCACAAGAAAAAACTCAAAATCCTTTTAATACTTCCTGGAACCAAAGATTCCCTTGATTGCATTATGTAATTGAAGAAGTAAAAGTTTTAGTTTCATTTTAATGTCTCAAAGGCATTGCCAAAATCACATACTTTAAAACACTCAAAGATGATCTTATGACCTATCATGTAAAGGACATTTTTCAACACTTTGAATTATTCATGATGTCTCCTGTGCTCTATCTACAGAACATGGTGGGTGGGGTTCTTTTTGTCTTGATTTTTGGCTCCACACCTAACACAGGGCTTGAATTCAAGACCCTGAGATCAAGACCTGAACTGAGATTAAGAGTCAGATGCTTAACCAACTGAGCCACCGAGGCACCCTGTACAGAATATGTTGTTTTGAGTCAGAAGACTTTGACTTGGTGCTATGTGGATTGTCCTGGGAGTCACCTCTAGCTCAGGTGCATAAAGCACTTTGTGAATCTGCCGGTAACCCCTTTAGTTACTTAAGTAGTTTCTACTAGAGCTCATGGACAAGAAAGAACCAGGAGAGGCAGAGGAGAGAGTGAAGGAGCCACATCTCCACCTCCACCTCTGTACAAGTAGCTCACACATACTGATGTCTTACACCATTACTTTTGTTTGTAAGGGCTTTGAGTGTAATAAACCATGCTAGAGATATTAGTTATTACTCTTATAAGCAGGAAAGACCAGGTTTGTATTATATATGATCCGGACAAGAATTTTTCCCATGCTATTTTGAGTTTAAATATTAGCAGTGTTATCAGCAAAGACTAAACAATTTTAGCCAGTTTAAATTAATTATAGCTGTATAGATGACTTGAGAAGCAAACTTTTGACTAGATGTGTTATTCTAAGTGATTTAAAAAAAGCTCTGCTGATCTGTATGTCAATACAGCCTTAGGTCGGAGAAGTTAAGATTATCATGTGAAGTAAAAATTACTAAAAACATTTATATTAATAAGTAATTCTGTATTCAATAAATATTTATGGAGCTCCTATTCTCTATCACTCACCATATTATATGCTAGAGATATGCTGCTTAAAAGAATAGATAGTAATTTATCTCATTGATTTATAGTCTAGTGGGAGGAACAAACATTCATTAAAGCTCACACAAATCAATGAACAATCACTAACAATATTATTAAGCCCCGACTTAGTGCCAAGCACTGCACTAAGTATTTTCTTGGACTGTTTTATTTAATCCTCATACCTGAATTTGAAGGATATAGGTACTAAATAACTTACCAAGGAGGCACAGTTAGGAAGCTGCAGATGTGGAATTCAGGTCCAGGCCTGTTTGTCAGGCCAAATTTCTACACACAAGACTGAAATAGAAAGATAATTCATTAATCCATGACCTCAGTAATCTTCCATTTGATGCAATTCAGGTGAATCCAATGATTTGAGTCCTTTAATCACTGGTTTGGTCTCAACTGAAGAAGAATGTCAAAGAAGTCACTGGAAGACAAATCCAGCTAAGGCAATGTCACCAAAACTCAGTTTTCTTAAACAAGTAAGAAATATGTAATTGTTATTAGTTCACAAGTTGCTGGATTTTAAATTTAAAAATAAGTGATAAATTCAAATATAACTATATATTGACCAACATAAATTGCTAAAAGTAACCTTTTTTGGAAAACTGGATATTGCAAAGATAATCTAAAATAATTATTGAAAAGGACTATGATTGAAATTATTAGAAAACCAACATGACAATTTATTTTCCCATGATCACAGGGTAACAATAGTTAAACATGCTTTTTGCAATTATTTTAAATCAATAATTATAGAGAATATATGATATTTTATCTATCTGTCACTCTATATTGGCAGATAGTATTGGTTGCTCTTTTTAATTATCTAAATCAATAATTATGATCAGAATTATTTATTTTATGTCATAAAATATTTTATATGTTTATATTTTTCTTACTTATTGAACATTAATTTTCTTTAGGTGTCAGGTGGGTGGAAACATGTGTGGACAAATGGGAAGAACTGTGATTATCTGTCTTATCTCTGTGATAAACCAATTTTGCTAATCTCATTCTCCTTCACCTCTTAGGGAGTTAGAGATGTTAGAAAACTTAAGTCAAATTTGACAAGCCAGAGTTAGTGCTGGAAAGACCTCCGAGGTGTCCCATAGAGGATGAGTAGAAGGAAGGCAAGAGAGACAAGAAATTAGCAAACTGGGGCACCTGGGTGGTTCAGTGGGTTAAGCCTCTGGCTTAGGCTCGGTTCATGGTCTCAGAGTCCTGGGATCCAGCCCTGTGTCAGGCTCCCTGCTCAGCGGGGAGCCTGCCTCCCCCTCTCTCTCCGCCAGCCTCTCTGTGTACTTGTGATCTCTCTCTGTCAAATAAATAAATAAAATCTTTAAAAAAAAATAGAAATTTGCAGATGGAATGAAAGAAGGTAGAGAAGTCTGAGTCTATCCTAAAAGTTGCACAATGAATGGAAGAAGGACAATAATAAGATAGCCAGTAGTATCAGTAAAAGCACCATCAACAGATACTAAAATTGGTAGATTAAGGAATCAAGATATAAATATATGTTTGGAATTATTATGATGAACTAAAATAGGAATAGTTAAAAACTCCATCTTTGGAGTATGCAGTTTGGTGTTGGAAGATAGCATATGAAATTATTTTTGCTTTTTATGATAGACCTTTTTGTACTTCTTATTGCTTCAACTCTTGTATTATTTTTAATACAAGTATGTATTTTTAAAATGAAAGTTATAGTTACTTAGAAAAATATAAATACAAAATCTATAGCTCAAAGCAGTATATTATGACAATTGTTCAAGTCCTAGCTCTACCCCTACTGGTCACACAACATTAGTCAAGATTTTTAACCACTCTGTTCTCAGTTTTCATATCTGTGAACTAGGAATGGAAAAGTGAAAGCCTGGGACTCCTGGGGACTCAATAGGTTAAGTATGCAACTCTTGATTTCAGCTCAGATCATGATCTCAGGATCACGGGTTTGAGCTCCACATCAGATTTTATGCGGAGTCTGCTTAAGATTCTTCCTCTCCCTCTCCCTTTGTGCCTCTACCCCTGCTAGTGCATGCACGGTCTCTCTCAAAAAAAATTTTTTTAATTAAATTTTTTTTAAAAAGTGCACACCTTAAAATAGTATTGTAAGGATGAAGTCATGTACGTAATTTTATCTCATAACATATTGAACTGTATTGCAACAATGTGATAAAGACTACTTATTTTGTTCTAGTTATTAGTATTATTTTCATTAAATTGCTATCTTTCTCTTTATTCCACTGTTAATTCTTGTCTATTCCACTGTGAAATGGAATTGACTGATATGGACAAAAGTATCAAACGTTGTCACTGTCACACAAAGGAAGTAGGAGCATCGATAATAGCTCCTATTGCTCAGCACAAATCTTGCGTGTTAGTACTTCTTTGAATTTGGACCCAGTTCAAAGTGAATTTATTCTGAGTGATAGCTTCTTTACATTTGACTCAAATACCATTCATATGCTGATGATTGCTAAATCAACAGCTTTAAAATTTTTATTCTGAAATCCAGATCTGCACATTTAACTTCTTCTGAATATCTTGACTTGAGTAACCAACAAATAGTTGAGAGTCAGCGTAGTGCTAAGGAGCCCAAACTTGAGCATGGTTTCATATCCTAGTAATGCTATTGAGTATAACAGACCTCGGGCAAGTTATTTAAACACTCTATGCCTCAGATTTATCATCTGTAAAATGGGCATAATAATAGATCCTACTTCAGAGAGTTGTTTGGAGGATGAAATTAGTTAATATGTTAATATTTGGTTAAGAATACAGACACGAAACAAATGTATCTTTTAATTTGTGTGTCGAATTATTTACCAGGGCTTCTTTGGTCTATCAGGCACGCTGACTGTAAACATGTGCAAATATATCCCAATTATAAGTCCAACAAAGCTTCAGTTCTCATGCAGATTGGTAAGGCTATGGGAAATTGTCAGGCTCAAAACATGTGACAAATTTCAAAGAATTACTATGAAATTTTGGAGGCGAAATTTGTTCTGAAATTTGGTAGTGTGGGAAAAATGATGCTGTCTTGATGATGCCCTCCTACCATTAAAGTGTCTCCATGTTCTAAGTTCTTGGGAAGGCAGCAAAGTTAGGGTGAGTCCACTTTGGTCAGAACAATGCTAGTTTGAAGGCTCAGCTTCGTGTGTTGCTTTGAGTGATTCAAAGTAGATACGTTGTCGAATTGCTAATTTCGGCCTTACTCTGGCTGCAGTGGATTGGAAGAGAGGGATTCTGTCAAAGGTGCTGTGCCTGACCTGCTCTGGTCTGAGAGCTGCAGTAAAGAGACCGAGCAGCCGCCCAGCCTCGAAAGATAATCTGCAGCCCTCAGAGATCTGTCAGATAGGAGATGGGAGGGTGAAGCAGTGTCTTCAAGTTTTCTTCTCCCTATTTGCACAGACGCTCCATGAAATGGGAATACAGAAGAGAAGGAAGAACTTCTGGGTTGGTGGAGACAGTCATGAGGACCAAGTGAGAAGTTTCTACAGGACCTCATAGCAAACAGGTCTGTTAGGCAAATGGACATCTATCTGCAACCTTCCCACCTTATCAAATCACTCATATCTGATTGTTGCCAAATATAGATGTATACAACTTTGTTTATCTGGAAAACAAAAAGAACTTTTAGGAAATTTTCAGTTTTTTAAAAAAAATTAAAGTGACTAACTCATCTAGGCACAAATTAAGGCAATATGACACATAGAATGTTGTAAAGATTTGGGAAACAATTCATTTTGTTAATTTGTTTTGTTTTGCATTAGTTCATTTATAATTAGAGTCACTGATCACATGAGATACGTTAATTATTGATCTATTTAAGAAGTTTAATATAGTCAGCTTATTCTCAAAACTGACTGGTGTGAAGAAATTTATACAGTCCATGTCTAAAGGTAAAAATAATGATATCCAATAAAATCAATAGAATTTTTAAAAATCAGTAGAATTTTCCTATAGAAAAGAAGAAACTGACTCCTCTTTAGCTTGAATTAGTGAAATCTTAGACTGAGGGAAATTTAATCCAATGTGATGACAGTTACTATGGATGGATTTTTCAAATGTCTGAAAGACTTCTTTTTATAGGAAGTATTCTTATAGTATTCCAGGATAAAGGAAACATTTTGAAGCATATTTTATCCATACAAGTTATATAAAATGGTACAACTTTACAAATTATTAGCAATAACATGGACAAAAAAATGAATTTAGTGGACCTATCTCTGACAACATAATGAACATGTGATGAATATGCAGATTCTTGAAGTTTTGCTAGAAGTTCTGTGTCAGAATCCAAGAATCTGAATTCTGTCTGGAACTTTATAAGCATGAATTATTAGTACTGCTTCTGTCTACATGAATTCTACTTCTACAATTATCTGTCTTCTTGCCATTACCAACTATACTAAAAGTCATGCTTCAGTCCAGCATTTCCTTCCTTGTGTTAATTATCCCTATGGTCCTCTTTTTTCCTAGATCTGTCAAAGGAAAATACAACCATTAATGATATCATTAAGTATGACTGCCAATCCTATTTTTATGGTTCCCAGAAAAGTGGATCAGGGTAAAAATAAAATTATTAGAAAATAAATAAATAATTTAATTACCTGCCTCCTCTTAAAGTATCCATGAGAAAATATTGTCAGGATTTACTTCTGTTCTCATTCTTATTTTCTTATTCTTTTCTCTTCTCTGAAAATTAGCTTTAGTTCTAGGAAGTTGGTTAGTGGTCTCTGTTCTTGAAGATATTTGCCCTTTTGTGACTTTACTTTGTAACTTGCTTATAACTTGAGCTTGAAAACAAATTCTACAAGGACATCAGAGTGAGAGAGCAGCTGCTCACCAGAGGAGTGTACAATTCACATCTACATCCGTGACCTCAGTTACTTTGACCCTCAACTTGTGTTGAGCCGAAAAAAGTACGATTTGTAAAGCCATACTGAGGCTTCAGCACATCTCATACCAGGAGTCTGAGATCAGATCTTCAGACTCCTAAAGGACTATTCTGAGGTAATAAAGACCATTTATACTTTAAATTCTTACCAAATGTCTCAGATTGGAGAAGTGAAAATGTTTTCCTCTCTTCACTTAAGCCTTTGGGGATGTATGTTCCATTGAAGCAATTAGACAAGTTTGCTGTTGTCCAGAAAGGAAGACCAGTGGGACGCATAAAAGAAAACTCATATCTGTGCTTCCTTCAGAGTTTGAGCTTGGGGATGGGGGCCCTTGTGTTCACATTGAATAAGATCCCTATTTCCTGTAGCTCACCTCTGAGGCTGAGGAGACTTAGCCAAGCCTGAGAATATCCCGAAGGATTTAGTGTTCTTTTAGGTGCCAGAAGTTTGTTTTTAGTTTTGTCATGATTTCAGACTTACAGAAGATTGTAAGATTGGTACAAATAACTTTCCGTTATTTCCTACATTATTTGAGAACAGTTTGCTCCATCATACCCAAATACGTCAGTATACTTCCTACAAACAAGATCATTCTCCTATATAACCTTAACACAATTGTCAAAATTATGAAACTTACATTTTTACATAACTATGACTTAATTCACACTCCACTCAGGTTTTAACAGTTGTTCCAATAATATTGCTTATAGCAAAAGGATCCAATCCAGTATAATGCATTGCATTGATTTCCTGTATCTCTTTAGTCTCCCCAATCCAGAAAAATCCCTCAATCTTTCCTTGGCTTCTACGACTTTATACCTTTGAGGAGTACAGAATAGTTATTATAAAATAAGCCCAATTCCTCAACATGGGTTTACCTGACATTTCCTTATGATTAGATAGTTTACATATCTTTGGCAGAAATATCATAGAGACCAGGGATGCTGGGTGGCTCAATTGGTTAAACTTCCAATCCTTGGTATCAACTCAGGCCATGATCTTTACAGCTGGGGGACTGAGCCTGTGTCAGGCTCTGCACTCTGTACTCTGCTTTAGGTTGTCTCTCCTTCTCCCTCCCACTCACTCTCTCTGTCTCTCAAATAAATAAAACTTAAAAAAAGAAGGAAATATCATAGAGGTTATGCTGTGTCCTCATTGCATCTTATAAAGAAGGCACAAGATGTCAGTTTTGCTCATAACAGGTGATAGGAACTTTGATTCTTTAAGGTAGCATGTTCTGGATTTCTCCTTCCTCTTCTTTCTTATTGTGATTAAGAAGTATTTTATGGGGCTGTAAATGTAGATATTCCATTCCTCATCACCTTTTCCACTTGCTTTAGTACTTATTAATGTTTCTTGGCTAAATTAATTATAACTATGATTTTCTAATTCCACTGTCCTTTCTACAGTTACTAGTTGGCATTTTACTTAAGGAAAAAAAAATCACTCTCCTTCCTTCCTCCTTTTCTCTTTCGTTTGTCTTTCCCTTCCTCCCCCCCTTCTTTCTTTCTTCTACTCAATATGGATTCCTATTTATTTATTCTTATATTAGTATCATTATTTATTTATATGCTGAAATTATCCCAGATTTGTACTGCAGGAGCTCCTCCAGCCTGGCTTCTATGTCCATTTTAAAGAAACATTTATGGGGCATCTGAGTGGATTGGTCAGTTAAGTGCCTCCCTTTGGCTCAGGTCATGATCCCATCCCAGGGTCTTGGGATCCAGCCCCTTGTTGGGCTCCCTGCTGGAGCCTGCCTCTCCCTCTGCCCTTTCCACCCCCATCATGCTCTTTCTTCACTCTCTCAAATAAATAAATAAAAATCTTTAAAATGAAAAAAGAAAAATAAAGACACATTTACTTTGAAAAGGGATGCAGCATAGTATAGAGTTCATGTGCCCGTCACCTGTCTTCTACTACTGTTAAAATTTTATGTAACCATGGTTCTGTGTCCTTTGATCTGTTCCCATCATTTAACATAAGATATTCCGGATTCATCTTAACCTTCTCTTGTCCTAACTCTGGACTCAGCCATTTCTGCAAGGGGCCCTAACTCACAAGGATTAGTGGCAATTTGCCTCCACTTTGTGAAATCAGAATCTTTTGCCGGTTTCCAGATATGAGCTAGCACACAGAATGAGAAATCACGAAACTAGAAAGAGATCAGTTCCCATTGAGGAAGGACGTGCACTGCCACAACGTTGATATGAATTGAGGATCTGGCTGGTCTTCAACAGCAACCTCCTCAGTTCTTCCTTGAATGGTAGTGTGGTAACTTACCAGATTGACTGCATATAGGGAAAGGGAAACTCTCAGAGTTTTCAAGGATTTTTGGCTATGGGGGCCACATTATCTGTGGATACCAGAAGACATAAATGCTGTTGTGCGCCCTCTGTTAGAGTGGAAACACATGTTGGCCAATTGATGAATAGATCTGGCCCAAGTCCATCTCAAAATGGGTCTGTATTAGTTTTATATTGTGGCTTTAACAAATTATCACAAACTTGGTGGCTGGAAACACCACAGGTTGATTTACTGGGAGTTCTATAGGTCAGAAGTCCAACATGGGAGTCACTGGGCTAGAATCAAGGTATCGGTGGGGCTGCATTCCTTTCTGGAGGCTCCAGGAGGGAACTTGTGTCCCTGCTGTTTCTAGCCTCTAGAGCTTCCTGTGCTCTTTGGCTTGTGCTCCCTTGCTCTGTCTTTAAAGCCATCATTTGACTGAGTCTTTCTTGTGTTTCTGAGTTTTCGGTCATTGCACTCTCTCTGATCACAGCTGGGTAAGAGCCTCTGGTTTTAAGAACTCATGTGATTAGATTGGGCCCAGTCTAGGTAATTCAGGATAATTTCTCCATCCCAAACTCCACATCCCTAATCATTCTGCAAAGTCCCTTTTGTCAAAGATTCTAGTGGCGTCTTTGGGGAGCTATTATTGTGCCTGTCAGACTTCAGTGGGTCCATGGATCGTATGGTGGTCATTTCCTATGCCCAGAGCATAACGGGATGAATTGGTTCACACTGCTTCCTTTTTTTTTTTCCTTACTAAATTGCGGGTTGATTTTAAAAGATATAACTCAAGAACAGCCAGATGGAAGAAATGCATAGGGGAGGGTATGGGAAAATGGTGTGGAGCTTCCACACTCTTCCAAGGACACCACAGTCACCAAGTATCCACGTATTTATTAACCCAGAAGCTCTCTCACATTGGTTCTTGACTTGTTGACTGGTGTCCACTGTGGTATAAAAGGCTAAAAGGAGGCCCATTAAACTTTCCCCAACTCCTACCACAATTGTATATCAGAATCAGTACCACATTACAGCTGAAGTGGCAGATTAATAATGCCACCCTTAAAGACTTAGAGCAATAGAGATCGTAGTTTCCAACATATCGCTGTTCCATTCACCAGTGTGGCTCCTGCAAACATCAGATGGATTGTCGTGGGTGACAGTGGCTCATTGCAAGTTCACCAAATGGCAGCACCATTGCAGCTGTGGTGTCAGGCAGGGTGTCATTAATAAAACAGATCCACGTGCACCCTGGTCATTATTACACACTCACTGACCCAACAATACAGACAAGTAGAGGCAGTTTAGATTCAGTTGGTGTGGACAACAGTATATATTTACAGTATGTTTCAGGGCTATGTTAACTTTTTCCCCTTATTGCTAAGTAGAGCCTGAAAGGACCTTGATTATCTGGACATTCTGAAGAACATCATACTCTTCACCATATTGATGACATTATGTTAACTGGCCAGGTCATCGGGAAAGTGGCAACCACTCTGGATATATTTTAGGATACATGTACTGCAGAGGGTGGGAGGTAAATGCTGCAAGATTTAGAGTTCTGTCACATCAATAACATTTTAAAGTGGTCAGGGGGAAATAGGTAGTCCACATTCCTATGTCATTTACTTTAGTTTTAACAAGGTCTTTCTCTCAACTTACACCATACATTAATGGGGACTTCACTAGGACCACCCGATACAGGAAGAAAACATAGACCTGGTTAACAGATGAATCAGCCTGGCATGTTGCTGAGAGCCAAAAGTAGAGTGCTGCTGATTTATAACTGCCCCCCACCCTCCCACCCCCACCACCGCTCCAGGGTATCTCAGAAAAACACTGGTGAGAAGGTATCTTCCTAATGGCAGAGCTTCAGGCCAACCACCTAGTCATCCACTTCATATTGAGAAAACACAGGTCTGAGGTAAGGATCTACTACTACTCCTGGGCAGATGTGAGTGGGTTTGGCTGGTTTATCAGGGACCTGGAAGGAACAAGACTGGAAATTGGAAATTTGAGGACAAGAAGGTCTGAGGAGTAAATAAATATGTGAGTGGATCTGTAAGAGTGGCCACACTGTGTAAGCATCTCTGTATCACGTTTGATGACCACCCAAGAAATCATCAGCTACAGAGGAGGCAATAAATAACACCACACATGAGTCCAAAAGGGGTTCCTTCTCACCAGCATTGAGCTGGTTATTGCTGCTGTGAACCTATGTACCTAAAAGAATTGGAAGCATACTTTTAGATCAATGTTGCTTGAAGATGAAAGATGATGAAAATTGAAGTTTCTGTCTATTTAAAACTGGAGACAAGTCATTATATGTGAACAGCTATAGTGCAGGGTCAATGGAAAGAAGAAAGATTTATTGCATTAAATCCTTCTGACAGAAACCAAACAAAATGGGAAAAATGAATTAAAGTTTCAATTCCAAATGGTAGGAAAATAATAAAATTGAATGAAAGAAGAAAGACTCGACCAAAGAAGACTAAAGTAGAAATTGATGAAATAAGGTCAAAATGAAAAATAGTAAAAAGAAAAATGAAAAACAGTTAATCCATATAACTAATATTTTCTGTTCAAAGGATGCATGAAACAGATAATTGGTTAATATGATCTTGAAAAAAGAATTAACAAAGCATGAAGGAAAATTAGAAGAATGAAAAAAAGATACACCAAGATTTCAAAACAAGTGTTAGAGAATGTTATTCAACTCCATCTCAATCTGTGATGTTCTAGATAATATGAGCAATATTCCATGAAATGTATTTACCAAAGTTGGCTCCCAATGTGAAAACATTAATATTCAATACATAATTCCATAGAAGTAATTGGAAATGTAATAAATATCTATTACTCTAAGACACACAAATGGTTTTATGAATGATTTTATCAAACTTCTAAAGAACACATAATTTCCACAATCATTTCAAAACACTGGAAACTATGAAAAGCTACTCAAAAGTCATTGCACAAAGCTGGAATCACCCTGATGTTATTGTCAGGCCAAGATAGTAAAAGAAAAAAAGTTAGGCTCAGCTGTGAGCATTGAAAGGCATTCCAAATAAAATTTTAGTAAATAAAATCAGTATAAAGAAAAATTTATAGTATGAATAAATGGAGTTTATTCCAACAAAGCAAAGAATGCTTAATATTATGAAATATAAAAATATAATTTACCAGGGTGCCTGGGTGGCTCAGTGGGTTAAAGCCTCTGCCTTCAGCTCAGGTCATGATCCCAGGGTCCTGGGATCAAGCCCCGCATCTGGCTCCCTGCTCAGTGGGGAGCCTGCTTCCCCCTCCCCATCTGCCTGCTTCTCTCCCTACTTGTGATCGCTCTGTCAAATAAATAAATAAATAAAATATTTTAAAAAATAAAATAAAAATATAATTTACCACATCTACAGCTTAAAGTGAAAAAAAAAAAAAAATCCTGGGACAGATATTTCCCACCAACAGGATACTTTCCACATAAATGTGAAAAGATTTATCTTCTCTCACTCCTCTCCTCTCTCTCTATATTTGCACTTGGTATATAACTCAAGAGGCTTAAAAGAATATAAAGTAACCATGTTGATACTAAATATTCTGTTAAATTCAATATTCATTAGTGAGTGGTACCCTGAGTACATGGTCCATGAGTTGGGAACACAATGACAGGCAAGCTACCAGAAAACCCAAGTAGAGTGACTTAAACAATTAGATGTTTATTTATCTCATGAACAAAAATACAGATCAGGTTTGGTGAAGGAGTCAACGATGTTATCACAGAATCCAAACTTTGTCTATATTTCTGTTCCATTGTCTGTTAGGTAACACATTCATCCCCTGGCAAGTCTCCTACAGTTTCACTAAGACACCTGTCATTCCTAGGTTTATGGGTGCTTTGCAGATAGGAAAATAAGTAAGAGAAGAATAAAACAATGAAAATACCTGAGATAATAAAGATGTTGATTGTTTAGTGTTATGATGATATCCCTGAAACCTCAAGAAATTTAGCACTCAAACTATTGGAAGTGATAAGCATTTGGAAGGTAAATTGAGTTACATGCAAAATCAGTGACAAACCTTTTTTTGCTGTTGCAAACCAGAAATAACCATTGGACACTAAATAAGAAATCCTGTTAAGAAGAGTGAAAATAATGAAGAAAAATATCAACTTTAGGGGTGCCTGGGTGGCTCAGTGGGTTAAGCCTCTGCCTTCGGCTCAGGTCATGATCCCAGGGTCCTGAGATCAAGCCCCACATCGGGCTCTCTGCTCGGCAGGGAGCCTGCTTCCCCCCCCACCCGCTCTGCCTACTTGTGATCCCTGTGTCAAATAAATTTTTTAAAAAATCAACTTTTAGCAAAGTCTTGAGTAACTACAGAAACATACCATATTTTTGGAAGAGAAATCTTAGTAGTTTAATTTCTCTTAAGGGAATTTATAAATTTATTTCCATCCCAATAAAACATCATTATAAGATTTTAAAATAATCTCAACAAATTAGTTTTGGACTAAAAATAGAAGTTACAATAAAAAATCATTATAGGATATTTTAATAAACTAGAAAAACTTACTTTTAACAAATATTTTAATTTTTTAAAGATTTTATTTATTTGTTTATTTGACAGAGAGAGAGATCACAAGTAGGCAAAGAGGCAGGCAGAGAGAGTGGGGAAGCAGGCTTGCTACTGAGCAGAGAACCCGATGCAGGGTTTGATCCCAGGACCCTGAGATCATGACCTGAGCCAAGGGCAGAGGCTTAACCCACTGAGCCACCCAGGTGCCCCACAAATGTTTTATTTTAGAATAATTTTAAACTTACAGAAAAATTGTAAAGATAGTGCAGAGTTTCCATATAGCCCACATCCAATTTTCTCTATTACTTTTTTAAGATTTTATTTATTTATTCATTTATTTATTTATTGGAGAGAGAGAGTGCACGCATAAGCAGAGTAGGGGCAGAGGAGGAGGGAGAGGGACAAGCAGACTCTGCTCTGAGCACTGAGCCCACAGGCCCTGAGAATGTGATCTGAGCACCTGAGCGGAAACCGAGAGTTGGGACTTTAACTGACTGAGACACCCAGGTACCCTGCTTCTATTATTAATACCTTACAATAATAGGGATATAATTACAATAATATGGATATTCATCGTAATTAGTTAACAAACTAATACATTGACATTATTATTAACGGAAGTCTGTACTCTATCCACATTTCCTTCATTTCTACCTAGTGTGTTTTTTTCCATTTCAAAATCCTTAACAAACTAAATTGAAACTATATTTAAAAAGTAATTAGTATAGTAATTGGGAGTGATCAACTACACTTGAAAGAGAAGGACAAAAAAGGGACTTGGCACACAATTCATTTATAATATTTAAATTGTGATATTACCGTAAAAGCAGGCAAGCAGATCAGTAGAACAGAATCAAGTATCCACATGGACAAAGGCTATGTTGATTTTAGCACACAATAAAGAAAGGGCTATTCAATAATTAGCATTTGCAGAATTGGGCTATTTTGGAAAATAAAGTAAATTTAGAGATGTGTCTTTCAATACTCAGAAAATTTCAGATGGTTTAATAATTCAGTTTTTAACCTATAAAACTTTAGAGGAATATATATCAGAACATCTCCATCATTTTAGAGGAAAGAAAGCTTTATCAAACAAAATGCAAAAAATAAAAGTCACAAAGAAAATGATCAATTGAAAAGGAAAACCCCTCCTCATCAACTAAAGGAAAATTTTTTCCTACTCATTTCACTCACGGAAAACATGTGACCAGATGTGTGGTTTTATTCTCTATACTGACCAATTCTCTAACACCAGCTGGGTGTGTTAGGGTCCATGATCAAAGGAACGAGACTGATACAAAGCGAAGGTCAAGCAAAGCTTTATTTTGCACCAAGCATCAAGAATCAAACTGGTAGGAGCCATCTCTTACGAAGAGACGACAACGATGACCCCGACAAGGTCACGCCCAAGAAGGCCGATCCGGATGAGGCCGCTCTGGACAAGGCTGCTCCGCAGATGAGGCCACTCCCGGGTCGGAGCTGCTCCCAAGAAGAGGCCACTCTGGACGAGGCCGCTCCCAGGACGAGGCCACTCCCAACGACGAAGAGGCGACGATGACAGCAACGATGACAAGGAGGACAACAACCCCGATGACACAGACTCTGCTCCCTATGATGCCACTCTGACGAAGCTGCTCCCCAGAGGAGGCCACCGCTCCAGCTGCGGCCGCTCGCCAACGAGGCCGCTCCCCAGACGAGCCCGCTCTGGATGAGGCTGCTCCGGACGAGGCCGCTCAAGGACGAGGCCGCACACTGACAAGGCCGCTCCCCGGAGTGACGCCGCTCCAGCGAGGCCCCTCGAGGCAGGGCTGCGGCTGGGGGCGGCAAGGCGGTTCACGGCGGGGCTGCGGCTCGGTGGTGGTGAGGCTGCTGGCGGCTCTCCCAGCTCTGATGGCTCTGACAGCTCTGACCGCTCTGACATCTCTGACGGCTCTCCCGGCTCTGACGACTCTCCTACTACTCCCCCTCCTGGGGCTCTCCTTCTCCTCCTACTCCTCAGCCTCGCAAACTAACCTTTATAGGAGTGGTTGAGCCCCGCCCCCACACAGGTGGCCAATGGGATTTAAACTCACCTCAGTAAATATATGCTTTGGATGGATGGATTGGATGGATGTCTTCACCTGGCCTGACCCGCCCTTGCATCTAGGCTTTTGCACGTAAGTTCCTCTGGGAGGGGCAGGGTCAATCTAAGTTCACTGCATAGGGTCAGTCTAAGTTTACTGCAACAAAATGGCTCCCTCTGGCCAACCAGGCCCTTACAGGTGTCCTCCAATTCAACTCAGATCTGACACCATTTACCTGGAGTTAGGGTCAGATTCCACAAGGTAAAGGCTCAGTCCCCCCGGACTACCCTCCTTCAGACAAATTTGCAAGTCCCAAGCTATCACCTGTGCCTCTGACTGAGTGGCTATAAATCAGGGTTCCCATAACCCCCTCCTCATGTTCCATAACTTCTAGAATGGCTCACAGAACTCAGGGAAACATTTATGCTTACCCGTTTATTACATAATAAAGAATGTGATAAAGGATAGAGATGAACAACCAGATGAAGAGATAACATAGGCCAAGTCCAAAAGGATTCCAGCTCAGGCGCTTTCCCTGTGGAGTTGGGGTGCACCAACCTCCCACCACCCGCATGGGTTCACCAGCCTGGAAGCTCCCTGAATCCCATGCTTTAGTGATCTTTATGGGGGCTTCCTCTTGTAGGTATAACTAATTACTCACTCAATCTTCAGCCCCTGCCTCTCCCTGGAGGACAGATGGTGAGGTTGAAACATTCCCAGCTTATAGTCATTGCTTTGTATTTCTGGTGGCCAGTCCCCAGCCTGGAGCCCACCAAGATTTGTCTCATTAGAACTAAAGACCCAGGAAATTCTGAAGGATTTTAGAGCTCTGTGTCTTTAGCCTGGGTTCAAAGATGAAGCATTAGAATAGAATATTCTTTGTTCCTCTATCACTTAGGAAATCACAAAAGTTTTGGGAGCTTTGGCCAGAAGCCAGGTGTTTCTTTTTTTCTTTTTTTTTTTTTTTAAAGATTTTATTTATTTATTTGACAAACAGAGATCACAAGTCGGCAGAGAGGCAGGCAGAGAGAGACAGGAGGAGGAGGCAGGCTCCCTGCTG
Organism: Enhydra lutris kenyoni; assembly: GCF_002288905.1. NCBI lineage: Eukaryota > Metazoa > Chordata > Mammalia > Carnivora > Mustelidae > Enhydra > Enhydra lutris. The sequence goes on from NW_019154177.1 coordinate 1,830,849, forward strand.
AGCAGAGAGCCCGATGCGGGGCTCCATCCCAGGACCCCGGGATCATGACCTGAGCCGAAAGCAGAGGCTTTAACCTGCTGAGCCACCCAGGCACCCCCCCAAAATATGTATTTCTTATTATATTATAGTATCACATCAATAAATATCATTACATTCTTTATAAACTCAGTACAAAAAATACCTTATTAATAAAACATTTATAAAGAAAGATAATAGGAGAGAACACTTAACAGTAAAATAAACTTGAGGCACCTGGGTGGCTGAGTCAGTTCAGCATTTGACTCTTGGTTTTGGCTCAGGTCATGATCTCATGGGTCATGAGATCAAGTCCTGTGTGGGTCTCTGTGCTCAGTGGGGATTCTGCTTGAAATTCTCTCTCTCCTCCTCCCTCTGTACCTCCCCGCCACTGGTATGCACACTTGCACGTGCTCTCTCTCTCTAAAATAAGTAAATAAATCTTTAAAAAAAATAAAAAATAAAATGAAGGGCGTTTAGAATCCCAGGTATGTGAAGTAACCATTTAATTCAGTAGGAAAAAGACAAATATCAATGGAAATGGAAAAAATATATTAATTGTAATTCACAGATGAGAAAATTCTGCTAGCCAATAAAATATATGAAGATTCTCAAATTCAATGGTATCAATGTGATGCAAATTCTAACAATAATTTACCACATTTCACCTATAAGAACGAATTGTAATGGCACTGTGGGGTGTCTGTTAGACGGGATTATATGTTAATACCATGTAGGAAGCAGGGTTCAGTCTTCCTGTTGACATGGGGTATGAAGTAATCCATAGAATAGGAATAAAAGAAAGAGAACAGTTTAAGAGGTATATCAACAATGTAATTGAAAATCCTCGATGTATGTTGGTAGAGAAAACAAAATAGTTAATTGTTATATAATAAAAGAAATGCTGTTCGCTGATACATAATTTAGTTATTTGATGGTTAACTTGCAGTAATGTAAGAGCAAAGTGTAGTCTTCCAAAAGAGAAGTGACCAATTTCTTGATATTCTACATTGAATATATAATAAATGGGCTTAAATATACTTTAGAGAAGTATGGGAAAGATTCATTTACTTGAAACTGAAAAAAAAATGTACACTCACTAAAAAAAAGCCCAGGAAGTTATAAAATGAGGGCTGACAAAACCAAAAAAGCAATAAAAGATAAAAGAGCAGAATAATCCTAGAAATGAAGAATAAGATACAGTCTTACTAATTTCTTCCTTAACTATTTGAGGCTGTAAATTTCATGTAAGTCCTGATTTAGAAAAACCCCAGAAAATAATATGTAGTGTTTTCAGTATTTTATCAATGTTTTATAATTGGTAAAATGAATACATTCATAGCCTTTGTAGAAAATTCTAAGTATGGATCATGTCCGTTTGCTTTCAAGATTAACTATAGGTTTTACTTTCTAGATTAACTATAGATCAGAAAATTATGTCTCTAAGAGTCCTGCTTTTTAGAATCAATTAAAACATTCATTATGGTCTAAGACATGGGCACTTCTGGCAAATGCTCCATAGGTATTTAAGACAAATGTGTAGTCTGTCTTAACTTATAATTTTTTTTAAGATTTTATTTATTTATTTGACAGAGAGAGCAACTGCACAAGCAGGGGGAGCAGCAAACAGAGGCAGAGGGAGAAGCAGGCTCCCCATGGGGCAAGGAACCTAACACAGGACTCGATCCCAGGACCTGGAGCTCATGACCTGCACTGAAGGTAGATGCTTAACCACTGCATCACCCAGGTACCCAATTATTTAGAATTTTTCTGCATGAGACCTATGTCTATTCTCCTATGTATTTAGGGTTCGTTTATATTGATATGGATCACATATTTATTTTATACTTTGGGTTATATCAATACATTTCATTTATTTTATTGCTCAAATTGCTATGGCTTTGGCCACTGGGAGTTTTTCGGTTGCCTGCCATGTCACTTTGATATACTCCTATCGTGTTTTGTCTCGGAGTACTTCCTTACTGTCTGGTACCATAAAATGCTCCAAGATTATCTTGTATATTCCCTTCCTTATTCCTAAAATCGGCCGTTTCTTCAGAAAGCCCAGATTCCTCTTATTGGAGAGCAGTGTTAGAAATCAAGATTTGAGTATGAAGTTTGCTCACGGTCCTTGGGATATGAATGCATCTAGACCCTCTGAGTTGTGACAGCAAATATATGTGTGTTTTTGCCTGGTTTTGGTGTGAGGGTAATCCTGGCCTCATAGAATAAGTTAGGAAGTTTTTCTGCTTCTTGTAATATCCTAGAGGAGGCTGTGGAAGATGGGTGTGAGTTTGTAAGTATTTTGTAGAATTTACCAGTGTAGCCAGTGCTGCCTGCTGCTTCATGCTTTGGGAAAGTATTAGTTATTGATTCAATTTCTTTAATTGAAATAGTTATTCAGATCATCTGTTTCTCCATATCTGAGTTTTATTAGTTTGTTCTTTTAAGGAATTGGTCCATTTCATCTAGTTTATCAAATTCATGGTCCAGCTTGTTCATAGTACCCCTTTATTATCCATTTAAGGTCCCTGAGGTCAGTGCTCATGACCCCTCTTTCATTTCTGATATTGGTAACTTGTGTCCTCTCTCCCTCTTTCTGTCTAGTCTGGCTAGACGTTCATCAATTTTATTGATTCAGCCTTTGATTTGTACTCTAATTCTTCATTTCTTCTTCTTGTTTTTGGCCTACAAATATTTACACTTTTAACTTGGATCCACATTTTATTTTATTTAAAGATGTATTTATTTATTTATTTTAGAGAGAGAGAGAGCACCAATGGGAGGGGGCAGAGGGAGAAGGAGAGAATCTCAAGCAGACTCCATGTTGAGTGTGCGGCCTGACACAGGACTTGATCTTACCACCCTGAGATCATGACCTGACCTGAAACCAAGAGTTGGTTGTTTTACCAACTGTACCACCAGGCACCCCTGGATTCACATTTCAAATTTTTGGATCTCTCTCTTACTTTGGTCGTTGTCAATGACTGTTCAGGTTCAGTTGAATTGTCTTACTGAGAATGTTTCCATATTACTTCCTCTTTTAAATTCTTAGAGTGTAGTTCAGGAAGATCGATGCTACGTGATTTCGTGGCCCATCTTTATTGTACATAGAAAATGCCAGGGGCGCCTGGGTGGCTCAGTGGGTTGAAGCCTCTGCCTGCGGCTCAGGTCATGATCCCAGGGTCCTGGGATCGAGCCCCGCATCGGGCTTTCTGCTCTGTGGAGAGCCTGCTTCCGCCTCTCTCTCTGCCTATTTGTGATCTCTCTTTGTCAAATAAATGAATAAAATGTAAAAAAAAAAAAAAAGAAAGAAAATGCCGTAGCGGGGTGGCTGGGTGGCACAGTCAGTTAAGTACCTGACTCTTGGTTTCCACGTAGGTCATGAACTTAGGGTCATGAGATCAAGCCCCACGTAGGCTCCATGCTCAGTGGGAAGTCTGCTTGAGTCGCCTCTCCCCCTGTTCTCTCTCTAAAATAAATAAATAAACCTTAAAAAAACAAAAAGAAAACCTCATTGCCACAAATGTCCTTCGTTATCTTGTTCAATGTTTTGAATCTTAATTCAGACTTGTCTGCAGCTATATTTGAACTCTTTTATTATTATTATTGTTATTATTGTCCATGTTTGATGTACCTTTGAAACCATTTAATGTCAATCTTTCTGTGTCACTTTCTTGAAAAACTAAAGAGGATTTGCGGAAAGTTACTAGTTTAACATTTAGTCTCTGCTCTTAATCTCAAAACACCCACTCTACCTGCCAGAGCTAACTTTTAGGAACAAGCAGACGGTTGGCTTGAGTGAGACTATAGGCTCTCTTAGATACCCATACTCGAGGGCTTATCCCTGGAAGTCAGCAAAATGAGAAAAACAGTCCAGTGACATTTAAAGCTGATCCTGAAAAGATGTCAACTCTACTCTGTAATACCCAGGTATAAATACCCAGGTATAATACCCAGGAGCCCACATCTGTATGTTGGGAGTGTGTCCACACAGCAGCTGGAGTGATATTTACAGATGCATTATTATCACGTTATACCTGTGCATATAGCAACTTGATGGGTTTCTGTTATTACTGAAATATAAACTCTTTAACATGTCTTTTGAGTCCTGTGTGATGTGATTCCTACCTACTCCCCCAAAGTCACCTCTCTCCCCACTGCACCCACACTACCCGTGTCCAAGTTCTTTGACCTTTTTCCCACCTTCTCTTCTTGAAACCTGTTTTTCTCTCTGTTGAATAATGCCACCTCATCCTTTAAAGCAACAATTTAATTCCCTTAAGGGGGAATTAACATCTCACTTAGCCCACACCTACCCCTTCTTACAACATCTTATACTTTGTAGTCATAGCTTTTATATCGAGCAGTTGTAAGATATATGAAGAGAACTCACAGAGCCAGAACAGGATGGTGTTTAGGAATGTGGGCTCTGGACCCGGGAGGCCTGCAGTCAAACACAACTTTGCCACCTAGTTGTGGGATCATAGCCAGTGTACTTAACCTTCCACAGTTAATGCCACAGTTCTTTCATCTGTAAAAATATCAGTAAAAGGAACTAAATCATATATTTTTGGTGAGGATTAAATAATTCAATATATGAAGTGCTTAGAACAGTTCCTGGCATGCCGTACATTCATACGTTAGCTATTAGTACTGTTGTCGTTATGGCAAATTGTACCTGTGGATTTGTACCTGAATTTGTGCTTACTATTTCCTCTTATACTGGTCTAGTAGTTCTCAGAGAGCAGAGAATATGATAATTACTCTGCACTGTGTCTTTAGCAGTATCTAATAAACAACATTTGCTAAATTACTTAATTAACACTAAAGCCATGAAATGACTTTGGCTTTCCAACATCAGTTAGTATCCAGCAAGATAACATTTATGAGACTATGCAAGGTGAAAAGCTGTGGATGGTAATAAGGATAAAATTACTGGGGCTTTTTCTACTTAACACCAAATAATATGCTCAACCTCATAAGAAGTTATTAATTTATAGCACTCGCTTTCAGCTGTTAAACCAGAAGGACTAATGTGGTCAGTACTTATCAGGAGTATGGTGGGGATACAGTTCTGTCGGTTAGACCTGAGCACAGTCCTGCGGCTGCTTCAGAAACTAAAGGAATTGGGATTAAATACAATTTGACTTCAAAATAGGAAATGTAGAGTTGAAGAATTCCCACTTACTAAGACTGATTACTTCCTACAACCAGAACATATATGACATTTAGAGAGCACTGTTAAAAAAAAAAAAAAAAAAAGACACAGAAGAAACCCGCAAATCGATAGGAAGCTGCTTTACATCCTCATATCACCAACTAATCTCAGAACACCAAACTGTTGAATTGTGTAGGGAGTACGAAAGCCATAATTTTCTGTCCCTGCATTAAACTGGGCACAGACACACTTTCCAGTCCCCATTATATTTTATTTTATTTTTTGTTGTTTAATTTTTGTTTCATAATCATAGACCTAACCCTGCAATCCAGCTAGACTTGCAGGGGAATAAGGAAAACATGGAACCCATGGAACTGCAGTGAGAGCACAAAGGTTATAGGATGGTTTGAGCAGATGGGTGAAGTGGTGCTCTCCTGAGTTACAGAAGGAATACTCTAGTGGTTAAGATAAAACACAAGTCAAATTTTTTAGGTTTGTCCACAGTCAGCAATGGTGATCTTCCTGCTCGTCTTGCCCTTCCTGGACCTAAAGGACTCCATGGTGTCCACAGTATTCCTGCCCCCTCCCATCTGGCCCAAGACCACACACTTGCCATCGCACTCAGTCTTGGCCATGCAGACAGAAACCTGGGAACCCTTCATGTTGAGTCCAGTGTTTGCCATGGATGAGATGCTAGGACCCATACGCTTCAGGATGAGATTCTCATCATTAAACTTCTCCCCACAGATGGAGTTACTTCTAGGGCCATTGTGGTGGGTAAAGTCACCACCCAGGCAAAAATTTGCAAAATAATGCTGTGAAAGCAGGAAACTTTATAACCAAATCCTTTCTCCCCAGGGCTCAGAGCACAAATAAAATCTTAAGATTTTATTTAGGGGCGCCTGGGTGGCTCAATGGGTTAAAGCCTCTGCCTTCAGCTCAGGTCATGATCCCAGGGTCCTGGGATCGAACCCCACATTGGGCTCTCTGCTCAGCAGGGAACCTGCTTCCCTCTCTCTCTCTGCCTGCCTCTCTGCCTACTTGTGATCTCTGTCTGTCAAATAAATAAAATCTTAAAAAAAAAAAAAAGATTTTATTTATTTGAGAGAGAAAGAGTACAAGCAGGTGGGAGGGCAAAGGGAGAGGGAGCAGCAGACTGCTTGCTGACTGCAAAGCCCCACACGGGACTTGATCCCAAGACTCTGAGATCATGAGATGAGCTGAAGTCAGATGCTTCACCGACTGAGCCACCCAGGAACCCCAGAGCACATTTTCTGCTGGCTTTGGACAGTTGTCTGCCAACAGCTGGAGGGAGACACAGCCCAAGGGTGTGCCCTCCACAGTGATGACAAAGAACATAGTGGGGTTGACCATGGCTAGACACTGCTGGTGGCTCCTGAGCAGCGGCATCTGCAAGGCTCCAATCCCTGTTTTAAATAAACACTGAGACCAAGCCATGATAACACAGCTGCTTTGCTCCACGAACAGCTCACTTATCACGGTTTCCTTCAAGACTTTTGCCTTGCTCTGCCCACTGACCCAAAGCTACTATTTTTAAGCTCTGCTCAAACTCAACCAAATCTGTTTTGCAAAGTTCACCTCATAATCCCTCATGCCAGGTCTGAAAACCTTATAAATATCCTTCCTTAACTATTCCCTTTTGAGACACCAATAGCTCTGCTGAGAGAGTATTTTCCATTTCTGGGGTGGGTGTGATAAACTCAGCTTGCTTGATCAACAGCTGTGTATGGCAGTCTTTGGGGATTTGATAGTCAGTAGATACAGTGTAAGTTTTTGGTGGACATACACATTTATTCTTATTGAATATATGCCTAGGAATGAATTTTGAGGTCAGAGAATAGGCAGGTGTTAAATTGTCAAGTAATGGCCTCCTCCCTAAATCCATGTCTTATAGTTCCCCATACATCAGCTCTGTGAGCAACTTTGGCCAATGGGACATTGCAAACATGACATAAGCAGAAATTTGAAAAGGGAGTGTCCGCTTGGAACATTGACATCATGTGAAGAAGCCTGGATTAGTTTGTTGAAGACATGTGATCAACAGCCATCACTGAACATATGAGTGAAGTCATTTTAGGCAAGTCATTTTGCATCCCAGGCAAGCCATAATACTGTAGTGCCATTCCCCAGCCTTGTCTTCCCTGAACAAGACCAGTGAAAGAACCGTCTGGCTGACCTCAGCCCAAGTTGTTGATCCAGAGAATCATTAACAAATTAAAGAATTACTGCTTTATGCCACTAAGCTTTGAGATGGTTAGTCAATGTGGCAATACATAATTGATATGGTGTCTATTAATCTGAATAGAAACTGCCAAACAGCTTTCTGAAGCAACACTCCCACCAGCAGTGTAGGAGAGTTTGAGTTGCTCCACATCCTCACCAACACTTGGTGTTGTCTTCCTCAGGTTTTTAGCCATTATTCATATTAAGAATGTATTGCACTGTTTTGGATGAGTACTGAGTTGAGAATGTTTTCATATATTTGTCAGCCATTTGGATCTCTTTTTGTGAAGTTCTTGTTCAAGTTGATTGCCCATTTTTAAAATTTTGTTATTTTTCCTTTTAGGATTGATACTGGAGTTCTTTGTAGGTTCAGGATAGGAGTCTTTCTGTCAAGTATATGGAGAGTAAATACTTTCTCCAATAATCAGTAGCCTGCTCTTTGATATTCTCAACAGTGTCTTTTGATAATCAGAAGTTTTGATGAATTCTAACTTATTTTCTCTTCATATATTGTTAGTATTTTTTGTGCCCTGTTGATGTCCTTGTTTATCAAGGCCATGAAGACACTTTTCTGTGTACTCTTTTCCAAGTTTGTGGTAGGTTGTCATGATGTTCACCAATTTCTTCCCTACACACACATCATGCCATTCCCCTAATAATAGAAAGAATATATTCTTCCTTTCCCCCTTGATTCTGGATGAGTGTCCTCATGACTCACCTGACCAATAGAATACTATGAAAGTAGACATTCTGGAACTTTGAGTATTGATCACAAAAAGTTTTAAACCTTCCACCATGGTTTTTTAGAACACTCACACCAGAGGAAGCCAGCAAGCATGTTAGAAGTATAACCACCCTGAGAGCACTTGGTGGAGAAGTAGGGCTCCCCGTAAGCACCCAGGTATTTCAACCATCACAGACAAAGCACCAGGCATCTAAGTGGAAGAGCATATTGATAATTTATACCCAAAAGATGCTATATGAAGAAGAAATGAGGCCCCAGACATATGGCCCCATCTGATCTGTGACGGCCATTTTCCACCTTTTAAGCCATCCTTGCTGAGGACCCAGATATCACAGAGCAGAAATGAGAGTTCCTGGAAGTCATCTCTCTGAAGCAAAACTGACAAGTGGCCGTGTCCTAGGGCTACTTTAGAGTGGTGTTGTATTTAGGGTGGGTTATTACTGGGTTATTAGTGGTATCACCCTTTATTTGCTACTGTATTCTCGTGGAACTTGAAGGAAAATTAAGGCAGGGCCTATTGCGTCTCTCCCACCAGACTTACAAAGTCTGGTATTTCTATCCTTTTTCACAGAACTGATATTACACTAATAAAAATAATGTAGTATGAGCTTTCAGAAAAGGAGACTTTCTTCAAAAATATACAGTTCTCAGGGTGCCTGTGTGGTTCAGTTGGTTAAGCATCCAACTCTTGATTTCTGCTCAGGTTGTGATCTCAGAGTTGTGAGACGGAGCCCCACCTCAGGCTCCCTGCTCAGCAGGGAGTCTGCTTCTCTCCTCTTCACTCTCCTGCCCCTCCCCACTGCTCGTGCTATCTCTCTAAAATAAATAAATAAATCTTTTAAAAAATGTGCAGTTCCTCAAACAAAGGTAATATTTATTATTCCTCAAATAATTCAGGAAGTTTTTAGGGCTCAAATATTTCTAATGATTAATTTAGTCTGACTGTATTCTTTCCCTGAAACTACTATTATGATATGATCATGTTGGAATGTTTACTACCAGTCAATATTATGAGAGGCATTTATCATAGTTCAGCTTACAGAATTTTTACATTGAGAATTAAAACAAGACAATCAGGGTGCCTGGATGGCTCAGTTGGTTAAGCATCTGCCTTCAGCTCAGGTCATGAATCCAGCACTGGGCTCCCTACTCTGTGGGGGGTCTGCTTCTCCCTCTCTCTCTGCCCTCCTCCCACTCGTTCTCTCAATCTCTCTCTCAAATAAATAAAAAAGATCTTAAAAAAAATAGGAAAATCAAATTAGCTAACGTCCTTACTCTTAAATAACATTAGCAGCGTTTATAGATCTGGATGCTAACAATTACTATATACACCATGAAAAATTAATGACAAGGGTCAATTCAGAAGGAGGAATGTTTTCTTCATTTCTGGGGCATCTTCATGGAAATTATATCCAGCCTCTGGGAAGGATATTACTGTATACAAGTGAGGAATCCCATTGAGGTGTTTATTCTATGTTAACTAACTGGAAGTAAAATAAAAAGTTAAAAAAATAAAAAATAAATAAACTGAGGTGTTTAAGGACTAGAGAGTTTAATCATATGATGTTTGAATAATTTTTCTAAACAAGGAATAAAGAAATGGGGATTTTGAAGGGATTATATGGAAGAAAATCAGTTTAATGAGGAGAGAAATACCTTTCTTAGGTCAATCTGAAGAGGTTTAAAATTCTGAACTGTTGTTACTGTACAAACAGCCTCTAGACCATGACAGAATTCATAGTAATTCCCCTGGAGTTTATGATTCATATGTAGGAAAGGAAAAGTTTTCATCTCCTAAAATTTGGGGATGACTTTTGATACACACAGAAATTCCTCAGTGGCTTTTTTCCCTCTCTTATAGGGTTTACATTGAATTAAGAAAAAAATTATAAAACATTTAACAGCAAATGTAAATTCGGACTGTGCTGTGATAGATCCACTTATAATCTTGAAGAACAGACAGAATTAATGCATCAATTAAAGTGAAGGACTGATCACTGGATGTAATTAATCAGTTAAAATTAATAATATCTCAAGTTTTTACTGATTGCATACTATCTACAAGGCATTTTAATAACAACTTAATACCCAAAATGGTGCTAAAAGGATTAAATAAATAACAGCTTTATGATCAAGGAACTTATAGACTAATAGGAGACATATAAATATAATAATATTAACTAGAAAAACTGTCATTTCAGTGTATAAAATGCAACCTGTTAGAGGTGTTTCCTCTGTTTACTCTAGTAGAGAACATTTTTAAATCAAAGAGACTCAGATAATTTTACAAATATTATGTGATTTTACCTAACCACTAGCGTATGAGAAAGATTTGGACTGGGGATTTGCATGGGCACTGGGGGAACAGGTAATGTCATGGTATTAACAGTTAAAGAAAAATGAGTGAATTTCTGAGGGGTAGAATTCTCCTATAGGGACTACCGCCTATCCCGCCTGCTAGGATGACTGTACAAGTAGATAAAACAGGGCTGGGGCTGATGAGTAGGTGACCTGTACATGCGTTATACACTCGGTAGCAAAAGCAATGTTACTCAGTGGACAACAGCAAAGGTTCAGACTTGTACACTCCACTTCTGAAGCCACTTATCTTCTGTGTGCTCTGTGCTCATTTACATAGAATCTATAAACCATAGTTTTGTTATTTTAAAAAATTGGATGAAAATACCTATATCCATTCTTTGAGAGGCTTGAGACTATACTTACTTTTATAACGTAAATAAAGTATGCTTAACTTTGTAGAGGAAAATCTATCTTTCAGTAGAAAATTACACATTACCGGATTCTGATTGTGTAAATTATATATTATGTATTATTATTAATTGTAAATTATAGATAAATTGAGAGCAATGCAAAATAACTCTTGTCAGTGACAAGTGAATTCAGTTCTGTCAGGTAAAAAAGGGATTGGCTTCTCTCCCCACAGCAGAAGAAGCAATTTCTTGTCTCCTTTTGCACATTTCATTTCAACATTCCTTCATGTGTTATGAATTTGTGGTATTTGACTTCTTTTTATTTTTTCATTTTTATAAGATTTTATTTATTTTTTTAAATCTTTTTTCAAAGATTTTATTCATTTATTTGACAGAGAGAGAGACAGTGAGAGAGGGAACACAAGCAGGGGGAGTGAGAGACGGCGAAGCAGGCTTCCTGCTGAGCAGGGAGTCCGATGCGGGGACTCCATCCCAGGACTCTGGGATCAGGACCTGAGCAGAAGGCAGAAGCTTAATGACTGAGCCACCCAGGAGCCCCAAGATTCTATTTTTTTAAGTAATCTCCACACTTGGTGTGGGACTCAAACTCACAAACCTGAGATCAAGAATTTCAGTCTCTACCCACTGAGCCAGGCAGGAGCCCCTTGACTTTTTTTTTTTTTTTTTTTAACTGGTTATTAAGTAAGTGTGCCTGATTCCCTCATTAATTGAGTTGAATAAAATCTTTAACACGTTTATTTTATATCTCTGTGAAAATCACCTTACTGTTCTTCTAAGACTTAATTCTTTTTACTAAATATTATTTTGCTGAGATAGATCTATATTACGTGTGGCTATGGTTGGTTCCTGTTGACTCTGGATACACTTCAGGGTATTTATCCCTATTTTTAAAGACCCAAGGATTTGACATATGGGCTAATTATAAACACAAAGTAAACGGCGGTATTTGAAAAAAAAAAAAATCACATAGGATTGCCTTTGTTGCTCTGGTCATTGCTGCCTCCCCAAAACCTTTCTCAGCGCCCCTTTTACCTCCTTATTCCTTAAGGTGTATATGAGTGGATTGAGCATGGGTGTTACCAGGTTGTAGAAGAGGGTGAGGAACTTGCCTTGGTCCTGGGAGGAGCCGTTTCCGGGCTGCATGTACATGTAGATGATGCTCCCGTAGAACAAGGAGACCATGGTGAGGTGCGAGCTGCAGGTGTTGAACGCCTTGCGGCGCCCGGCCGCGGACTTGATCTTCAGCACCGCGGCAGCGATGTAGCCATAGGAGACGAGAATAAGAGCGAGGGGCAGGAGGACGCTAAGGTGAAGGCCAGCATCTCCACTGCGCGGGCATCCACACAAGCCATCTTGATCAGTGCTGGCATTTCACAGAGGAAGTGGTTGATCCGGCGCCGGCCACATCTGGAAAGAGTCATTGTGAGGGGGGACATGACGATGGCATTGACCAGTCCGCTCCCCCAGGCCACAGCCACAGTTGGGGGTGCATGATGACCAGATAGTGCAGGGGCCTGCAGACCGCTGCGTAGCAATCATAGACCATCACGGCCAGGAGGATGCACTCCACGCTCCCCACGGAAAGGAAGGAGAAAAGCTGGACCACACAGCCGGCATAGCTGATGATATTGTCAGGGCCCCAGAGGTTCACCAGCATCTGTGGGATGCAGCTAGTACTGAAGCACAGATCTAGAAAGGAGAGGTTGGCCAGAAAGAAGTACATTGGGGTGTGGAGTCGAGTGTCCAGGATGCACACGAGGATGATGGATGAATTTCCCAGCACAGCCACTGAGTATAGGATGAAATTCACTATGAAGAGCACCAGCTCTAGCTTGGGGCGGTCTGAGAAGCCCACCAAGATAAAACCGTACTCTGAGCTGTCGTTGGATTTTTCCATTGTCTTCCTTTAACATCGTCTGTGTACCTGGTAAGAATAAAATGAATACCTGATCTGTATTTTCTGAGAACCAATGAATGTTGGGAAGTTTAAGGAACGGATAAGCCATCAAATCTGGCAACCCACCCTACATGAGGCGAGTGTCTGCCTAGCCATTTAAGTCCTTCATCCTTTGTTCAAACATGTAACACAAACTAGTGTTGGAAAATTCCAATTCACAATCATCATCCTTTTGCTAAGTAGGAATTTTCTTCCTCATTCATAAGACAAAGTATTTCAACTTTATTGAATATACATCGTATCTAATCTCTCTTCCTATGACAGCCATTTAAGTATTTTAAGCTAAAAAAAAAAACCCTAAATTTTCTTTAGGCCAAGATGTTTAATTTCCTACAATGACTCTTCCTATAACAAGGTTATCAGGTCTGTTATCACCTTATAACCATCTTCCACATACCCTTAATGTCAATGACGACCTTCTGGAACTGTGACAACCAGGGCTGAGTTCAGTATCCAAGATATGGTTTGAAAAACACAAAGTACAGGGAAACTACTACCTATCGTGACCTGGATATTATATTCTTTTTTTTTTTTTTCCAAAGATTTATTTATTTGAGAGAAAGCACATGCAGGGGGAAAGGCAGAGCAAGAAGCACATTCCCCACTGAGTGCAGAGCCCAATGAAGGGCTTGAAATCCAGGACCCTGAGATCACGACCTGAGCTGAAGTCAGACACTCAACCAACTAAGCCACCCAGGCACCCCTGAATATTCTTATCAAGGTGCTATAAGTCTCAGTTACTTCATAGTGTCGATGTTACCTTTGTACTTAGGTTTTAACTGGATCTACTAAATATTTACTTATCCTATGAAGTACTGTCAAATCTGATCTCTTTCACTGACTTCTCTGAAAGAAAAAGTCTTCTGTAGCATAGAATACCAGGACATTCGGGGAAGATATTTTGTCGAGTAATAAAACGGCAACTTTGGATATATTTGTCTTTTGGTAGTTTTGTAGAAACATTGAAACAAACAATTAGCTTGCAGGAGAAATGTGCATAGCAATAGGGATGAATGGAGAGGGAAGGAAGGAGACTGTGGTGCCTAGAGTAATTTTTAAAAAAGTAAACTGAAAAAGATTGACTCTAATATGGCTAAGGATAAAGAGAGCTGAATTCATAAAAGACAGACTCATAATTGGAATAGAGGATACTAGGATAATAGTGACCTAACAAAGGAAGTGAGACAAATACGAAAAAGCAGAATGGCAGAAGGAAGGAAATATACGTCATTCAGATCCTTTGTCATGTTGATTCTTTGATAATAGAAGCAAGAAAAAAAAGACTAAAATTATTAAGTGTACATGATAAAATATCTACTCTGCTGTGTGATCTAGAGAATCCTGGGCTGCTTCAATTAATAGCATATTCAACTAGTAAGCTGGGAAAAAATAAAGAGAGTAGAACACAGATTGTTGTCACGAATATTTTAGTTTTCAAATAAAATACTTATCTTTGGTGAAAACTTCTCAGCTTCAAAGTTATTATAGTAAATTTATTTCCCACAGTCAAATACATTATACCAAAGTAAAAGAAAGAAAGTTTTCTTAATTTTCTCTAATCATTGAGGCTTACCTGGTTTTAATTTCCCAAGTAATTTAGGGAGAACACTTAGTAATGCTTTTTCTGCAGGTTGGGATTTGTTACCCTGATTTTATGGAAGACTGTGCAGTTAATATAAGTAGAAATAGATGTGAGACAAATGCACCAGAAATGATATAGATGTCGTTACAAAGATCTCAACTTGTCCAGAAAGGGGATGACATCAAGCCTTGAAATGGCTTCATGCATTAGATTTTAGTTTCTTCCAGAAGCACTGTGAAAGCTGTGTGATTTTTCCAATGATTTGACTAAAGTGATAGGGTCATGATATATCCTTACCTCAGAGGAAAAGTAAAATGGAGTAATTGTCATAGGGTAGTTAAATTTTAGAGAAAAGAGGTCACTGTAATAAAAAATTAGAATTAGCATTCTTCCCCTGTCTGTCTCCCATTTGGCCCAAATACCCAGCCTTCCACAGGCTTTTAGGAGCCTTCAACCAAAACTCAAAGGCAAAGACTTCCTGCTGGCCCCAGAAGGAAACCAACACAGATGTGGATGCTCTTATAGACCCAGATAGAAAAAAATGGAGGACTAATTTCTTAGCATCAACGATGGTCCCTGGAGGTTGACATAACATGTTTCCTTGATGAGACCACAGGGGCTGCATACGCCTTTGGGTAATCAACAGATCTGTAGAAGAGACTAGAAGAATATATTCTTAGGTGAAATCTTGGAATAACACCGGATGATTAGGAATCAAAACCCTTAGATTCTTTTCTTGGTTTCTATTTAGAGTCATATCCTCAAATTTTGATCTTTTATTTTTGTGGTTAACTATTTCTGGTGTTTGGTGAGACAAAAAGTTCAAGTTTGGGGCACCTGTGTGGCTCAGTTGGTTGGGTGACTGCCTTGGGCTCAGGTCATGATCTTGGAAGTCCCAGGATGGAGTCCTGAGTCAGTCTCCCTGACTGCTTCTCCCTCTGACTCTCCCCGCTCTCATGCTCTCTCTTTCATTCTCTTTCCAAATAAATAAATATTTTTTTTAAAAGTTCAAGTTTGGGACACCTGAGTGGCTCAGTGGGTTAAAGCCTCTGCCTTTGGCTCAGGTCATGACCCCAGGGTCCTGGGATCAAGCCCCATGTCGGGCGCTCTGCTCTGCAGGGAAGCCTGCTTCCTCCTCTCTCTCTGCCTGCCTCTCTGCCTACTTGTGATTTCTGTCTGTCAAATAAATAAATAAAATCTTAAAAAAAAAAAGTTCAAGTTTGGCAATATCTTCCAAATATGAATAGCTTTTGAGCACCTCTTTATCCTTGAAAGGAGATTTAGTCTGTTTTCTGAGGAAAAAAAATTTAAAGGCTAATTTCTTTCCCTCTTAATATAACTTTCAAAAGGATAACACAAAAGAGTATGTCAAGTTTAACTTTGTCACTTGATTTATAACTTTAGTTTTTACTTAGATTGGTTAAAGTTCCTGGAATAAAGTAAACATAAAATAAATACTTAGAATTTGATTGATTGATGTTCTTTAAGTTATATACAAACAAAAAAAAACCAGAAACCACACTGATTACCCTTTGGAGAAGGTAAAATTGCCCCCAAGAAACTCCAAAATGATAACATCATGTCTTGCAACCAGGGCAGTCAAAGACTAGAGACATTCTCCTCAGAGCGATGATAGCCCAAGAGTAACCATAAATCATATTCACTGATGTGACATATTCCAGCTTGCATGTTTTCCCAAACTGATGTTATTTGAAACTCATGACCAACCTTTGAAAACCCACTTCCAAAGCAAAACATATATATAAATTATCTGGGCTTAAGATGGCATTTTATAGTTAAAAAAATAATAATGAAGTTTAAAAAAATGTAGGAACAGAGCATTACAGCCAGTATACCAACTGCAATGGTTAATCAGTCCTCAGATAAAACCAGCTAATAGTTGTTGAAAACAGCAAAATAACTACATTACGTATTTGGAACAAAACAAGTATTTTTAGTACCAAAGGACTTTTCTGGCAGATAAGCTTTTCAGATAAGGGTTACACTTGCCTGGATAAGACAATGGGAAAAGGATGAGATAAAATGTAGTGAAATTGTAATTCATATGACCCCAAAATACATAAAACCTTTTCAACCTCATTTATATTTAAATAAATAAAAATTAAATGGATTTTTTAAAATATTTTATTTATTTATTTGACAGAGAGATAGAAAGCACAAGTAGGCAGAGCAGCAGGCAGAGGGAGAGGAAGAGGAAGAAGTGGGCTCTCCAAGGAGCAGGTAGCCCAATGCGGGGCTCGATCCCAGGATTCTGGGGTCATGACTTGGCAGCCACTTAACTGACTGAGCCACCCAGGCGCCCCTAAATAAATACAAATTAAAACAATGAGATATTTTCAGATTGCTAATATCCTATCAGTGAAGATATGAGAGAATGGCACTCATACGCTTTATGTAGGAAGGTAAATCAGGCTTAAATTTTTGGAGGATAGTATTACCAAATTTAAATTTGGCAGATGTACAAGTCTTTGACCCGCTAATTCCAATTCCTGGAATTTATTATTAGGATTGCTTCCATAGATGTGTAAAGAGATAAATATATATATCTATATCTATCTATAATACATATGTATATATCAGTTACATTGTGACTAAAAAAGGAAACAGACTAAATGTCCATTGACTGAATAATAATTAAGTAAACCTTGCATAGTTGTAAAATAAATAACAGAACAAATTACACAAAAAAATATAGTATGTGTATGTTGATATTGCTGTTGATATAGAATTGATATGAAATTGATATGGAAACAAAAATAGAATATATAAAGTATATTTCAAGTTATTATATATTAAATATTTTAAATATATTTATTAAGTATATCGACCGTATAAAATTATATTAAATATAAATTGTTTTAAAACATGTTAAAATTAATAAAATTACTAAAATATAAGTATGTTAAATATAGGAAAAACACTAAAGTTAAAAATTTGTTTTCAAGATTTCAGATATAGTACATTCTCACCTCTATGATTACATACATATGCAAAGATAATTCGTGTTTGGAGGAGATGAATTTTTAATCTTCATTTTTTGTAATTTAAAAAAAGTTAACATATAACTATACAGAAATGTAACATGTAACCATGATTATGTTACTTTAAACATTTAAAAGAGTTAAATAAAATTTTGGAAGTGAATAAAAATAATTCAGCTTGAGTGTAACATTTAGGTTTGATTTCAGAACAATCTTCACCTCACAAAGAACACATAGTTTTGCATCTCACTCCTAAAGCGTGAACATTATTTGGATTGACTACATGCATATTTTACAGAGACTAGGATTCCATCTTTGTGACACAGGACCACGCTGACTGAGGGCACTCCAGCTGCTCAGTCTTCTGACCCACAGTCATGTAACCATATAATTACATTCAGCACTCCATCATATCCTTACACCACGCAGGAATTTGATAGGAGAAAAATTATTTTGCCTCTTTCACAAATTGACATTTAGGTAGGGAACACAAATATTTTTTAAAATCAAAGCAGGAAAAATGATTTGTAGCACTGAGACCAAATCGCAATTTGGCTGATAAAAGCTAGCACAGTTTCTACTAGATATTAGTCTGATCCCTCTAAATCAAACTTCATTTCAATTCTGTGGGCTCAGACTGAAACTGTAAATGGAGCATTACCCCAAGTATTTTTGTTCCAACTGCTCTTTTTGTAAAATTAGCTCAATTTTCTTATTTGTTCAAGGTAACAGTATGAATAGTATGGAAGAAACCAAATATAATAAGACATTGTTTTCTACCTTTAACTATTTTACTTTTTTTTTTAAAGATTTTATTTATTTATTTGACAGAGCACAAGCAAGGGGAGCCCCAGGCAGAGGGAGAAGCAGGCTCCCCGCTGAGCAGGGAGCCCGATGTGGGACTTGATGGGGGGGTCCCCTGGGATCATGACCTGAGCTGAAGGCAGATGCTTAAGGACTGAGCCACCCAGGCTCCCTTTACAGTTCTTTATATGAGCATAAAGCTAATGAATCTAAATAACTAAGAAGAAAATACAGGGTTTGGGGTCTTTTGTTTTTTTCTATTTGCCATTCTTCTAAGTGAAAAGAAAATATATGCCTATTATTTCATTGAACAAGTGACTTATTTGCCCTGAGAGTTATGTTCTCAAGGAGATGAGAAAGAAAGATGGAATCACACAGACTGGAAAATCTGAAGAATGAGAAATGTTTGGATCTGTTGAAAACAGTTTTCCTTAGGCCAGTTCTGCTTTCTGGTGAGACTGAAATACGGCTACATTTACTCAAGTGATTCCCTCTGGATTACTGTGGAGAATCTTAAGGGATTCTGGATGGTGAGGGCCATGAGCAATATTTAAAACTAGAGCATGTAGGAGAGCAATTTTCAACTTCTGCAGTTTTTATAAAAGTTGGAAGGAAAGAACAGGACCCTGGAGAGCTCATTACAAAGTCTTAGATTAGGACTGCTGACGACAATGATCTCATCTTCTCCACGTCCACAGGGATCGGCTCTCGGAGGGTAGAACTGATTGCCACCTTCTCCCCGTGCTGCATGCAGCTATTAAAAAGTTTCCAATGAGTTTCATTATAACTCACAGAATGGAGAAATCTCTAGGGTTATCTGCCTTAAAGGAGAAACAATTAAGAACTGATCGCAGTGGAGAATTAACTTGAGTCGGCCCCTGCTGTTGGGCTACCTTAGCTCTATACTTGCTGCTCAGAGCTACTCGGTAGCCCTAGGGATTTGCTGAACAGTATTATGTACACTTGAACTTTCAAACAGAACACCAAATCTCAACTCTCCCCATATAACTGAAATAATCATCCCGTCACTTGTAGATGGCATTTTGTTGAACAGGGATTTACTAGGAATATTTAGGAAAGCTGTTCTCTATCGGTGACTTTTTGTTGTTGTTCCATACTTACTCTTGAGCAATAATTCCCATAAAAACTCGTAATGCAGGATTACTCTGGGAATACAACAAATTTATTTAGCAAACAGTTGCAATCATTGTGAAAGACACATAGTATACAAATAAATTTTATGCATCTCCCCTTAAGGATAACACAATCCAGAGGAAGGTAAGAATGAGGAAGTTATAACATTGTATCAAAATTACTATTCTATTCAAGACAGAAAAAAAAAGATAAACATCGGTTTATTGATTCTATTGTGTTGTTAATTGCTCATTATTTTTCCACTCTACCATGTTTCTCTTTCTTTTAGATATTGTACTCCCTGCTGCATTGCCAATGCCTAGCAAAGTGTTAGCAGTAACTCAAGAAATGATAAGTAAATATATCAGTTAATCTATAAGGTGATATTAAATATAACATGTTGAAGACTTGCTGTCTTTTACAAGACCAGTGCTCTAACCCCTGAGCTATGGAGCCTACTTGCTGTCTTTTACAAGGAACATTTTGCAACAACAAAAAAAAGCACAGCTAATTTTCGATAGAACAGATTCAAAATGATGACATCTGTATCATCTTTCATCTTCATGCATCTCCATTTAACATAAGTAAATATTCCTCAGTTTATTGACAACTATGTACATGTAGTTAAATAAAAATAATAAGTGGAAACAGGTGATATATAGTAAAATTACAGATTTACATATGTAATGTCCCAGAAACTCATACCTATAGAAAAACTTGGACATGGGCCCAAGCAATAGATACAATAATGTTTTGTAATGAATCAAAATGGATGAATCTCACATGACATTAAATGAAAGTGAAGAAGGTCTGCCATTGGTGAAGCCATCATACTGGGACTTAGAAGCCATGTTAGCAGTTTAAACATAACAATAATGGCAATGGAGGCTTTGGGGCAGGAGTGAGTCAGTGCCACAGTTTCAACTAAAGTATGCCATTAATAGATAAAGAAGATGTGTTATATATAGAATAGAATATTGTTTACCCATAAAAAGAATGAAATCCTGCCATTCTCAATGATGTGGATGGAGTTAGAGTGTATCATGTAAAGCGAAATAAGTCAGAGAAAGACAAGTACTACATGATTTCACTCATATGTGGAATTTATGAAACAAAACAAAAGAGCAAAGGAAAAAAGAGGCAAATCAAGAAATATACTCTTAACTCTAGAGAACAGGGTAATCAGAAAGGGGTGGTGGTGGGGGTTGGGTCAAACAGGTGATGGGCATTAAGGAGGAGGACACTTGTGATGAGCACAGGGTGTTGTATGTAAGTGTCCAATCATCATATTGAACACCTGAAATTAATATTATACTGTATGTTAACTAACTGGAATTTAAATAAAAACTTTAAAATTGGGTCACCTGGTAACAAAATAAATAAATAATTAAAATTTTAAAAATTTTAAAAATAAAATAAATATAAAAGGGGCACCTGGGTGGTTTATTAGTTGTGCACCCAACTCTTGATTTCAGCTCAGGTCTTCTTCTCAGGGTCCTGGGTACAGGCCCCACAGTGAAGCTCCATGCTAGGCATGAAGCCTACTTTAAAAAAATAAAGAACTTAAAAGAAAACCACTTAAATATAGATAAAATAAATAAAATCTTTTAAAAAGTATGCCATGAATAAACATGTTTTAGTACGAGCATTCCCACTGGTGTGGGAATGAATTTGGAGAGGACAAGGTTAGAGGCCAAGGGAGAAATTAAGAAATTGTTGTAGTTACATAGGTGAGTGACAGAAGTTGGCAGTAAAAACAAATTCAAGAAATATGAAGATACTGAAGAGGAAAACTGACAAGATTATTTACTGCATGCAAACAATGAGAAAAAGGACTGACTCGTGGCTGCTGCTTGAAATTCTGGTTTGACCAATGGAATCCTGTCTACAAGCATCTCTCTCACAAGCAACACCTCGGATTTTTCCAGCTGACTTCGTCTTGAGCTCTGATTCTAATTATCCTTAACTGCTCCAATCCATTGGTCTACCTTTTTTTCCTTCCTATCTGCTTTCTTCCTTAGCCAAAATATCCATAACAAAACTTTGGTTATGTTCAACCCTCTATCAAACACCTACCTCTCCTAATGCAGCTCAATATGACTGGGGAAAACTCTATTTTGTTTCAAACCCACAACCACATACCTCAAGTAAGCCCCAGTGCCACTGGGCAATTGTGCCCTACATCTTCAGTCCTGTACTTCCTGCTGGCACGTCTCCTAGTTCCTCACGCCACCAGGACCTCCTCATTCACTCTCACTGTCAGTTTATGAACTTTGCACCTAGTTCTTCTGAGAAAATCAAGGCAATCGAAGAAAACTTTACAGACTCCTCTTTAGTGACCTCCTCTCCTACCTGCTGACGTCATGCCCCTAAGTATCTGCCATCCTTCCTGTTACCACAAATGAACACTCATCATCAGAGCAAAGCCAGACCCCCCAGGAGTTCTTCATGTCCCATCTGCCTCATCTTCTCAGGGGTAGAACTCCAGGAATTTGCCCATCCTTCTAGATCAACAAGTTCTCACTTTTTGCTATCTCATTCCCAGGAGGAAACAAATATACCATTAATTCTAACATCTTAAAAAAAAAAAAACAAAAATGAAAAAACGTTATTAACCCTAATTTCCCCACCAGGTACATTTCTATATAATTTAATCCTCTTCACAGAAATATTCCTCAGAGAAACTCTATTTCTCCCATTCTTTTTTAAACCTACTCTAGTCTGGCATTTGAGCCTGCCATTAATATAGAAACAGCTTTTGTCAATGCCCCAAATTGCCTCCAGTTTTCCAAATACAACAGTGGATTTTAATCCTTATTTGACCTACTGTCCTCTCTCCTTATTACACTTTCTTCGGGGGACTATTTCTATCAATGAGCATCAGGTGCACGTCGTAGTGGGAGGAGGAAGGTGGGTGCTGTCTTGGATTATAGGTCTCTAGATCACGAGGGTCTAAGAGACACAGATGTGCACTCCATGGAGTTCCTAGACTTTGGGCCGGATGCCAGAAATGATATGGACTTTGAAGATGTCTCTTTCTTGGAAGGGTTGAGCATATTTTGCAGGAAGGGGAAAAAAAAAAAACAACAGTGTTTGATGATGGTGAGAGTGAATGAGAGTCATTGTAAGCACCATTTATCAACTGTTCCTGTTTCTTATACCTTCTGTATCCATATGCTAGGATTGTATTTCCCTGATCCCTTAAATTAAGATATGACCATGTGACTTGATTTGGTCAGAGAAATGTGAGCAGAAGTAACATTTGTCCCTTCTAGGAAGAAGATCTAAAACCCCAGGAACAGTTCCCCTCTGCTGGGCTGTTCATGAAAGCACAACTGAGAGTGAAACCTCTACTCTGTTTGTCCCAGAGTGACTTTGATGAACAGCTCCCATAAGGGCTTCACTGGATACCAGTATTAAAGAGAAGTAAGCATTTGTTGTATTAGGTTACTGTGATTTTGGTTTGTTTATCATCTTAGCACAGCATAGACCATCTTGGCTGGAACCCATTCCTGGCTCCCGCTCCAGCTGTCCATACCTGTCTTGTTCTTCAAAGAGATGTTCATTCATGCTTTTGTCTCTTAGCACTTATTCTGCCTCTGCCTTCTGACTAGCGTTCTTCCCTCAGATGTGCTCTCAGCTAGCACACACACAACTCCTTCAAGACCTCTGCTCAAATCCTACCTTCTACCTGAAGCTTACCTTGACCATGCCATTTCTTATTGAGAGTCCCCATCAGCATTCCCAAATTCTCCAAATCCTTTTGTATATAATGATGACCTTCTTGTATATGTTTTAAGTTATTAGTTGTAAGGTTTATTTTATGTAGTCTTTGATAGAATGCAAGTCCTGCAAGGCAGAGATTTTTGTCTATTTTGCTTACTCATGTATCTCAAATTCTACAACAGTCCATGAGTTTCATAGCTATCCAATAAATATTTGCTAAATAAATTGAAATAATAAACATAAGTATGTGTGCAATTAAAGTCATAAATAGGATTTTAGTCTAAGCTATGTAGAATCTAATATTCTGAAATTCATCAAAAATAGGAAAAGCAGGAATATTTTTTTTTAAAGATTTTATTCATTCATTTGACAGAGAGAGAGAGAGAGAGATCACAAGAAGGCAGAGAGGCAGGCAGAAAGAGGGGGAAGCAGGCTCACTGCTGAGCAGAGAGCCCGATGCGGGGCTCGATCCCAGGACCCCGAGATCATGACCCGAGCCGAAAGCAGAGGCTTAACCCACTGAGCCACCCAGGCACCCCAGAAAAGCAGGAATATTTTTAAAAAGAGAACACCAAGCTCAAGGAAACAGAGAACAGATTGGTGGCGGGGGTCAGGGGTGGGCGGGTGAAATGAATGAGGGGAGCCAAAGGTATAAACTTCTAGTTATAAGATGATAAGTCCTGGGGATGTCATGTACAGCATAGTGACTCTAGTTAATAAAACTGTATTGCATATTTGGAAGTTGCTAAGAGAGTAGATCTCAAAAGTTCTTATCAGAAGAAAGTTTGTAACTTTGTATGATGACAGATGTTAACTAGGCTTACTGTGGTGATCACTTTGCACTGGATACAAATAATCATTATGTTGTATGCCTGAAACTAATATAATGCTGCATGTCAATTATATCTCAATAAAAAAAGAAGAAATACCTACAAACTATATCTACAGGTGTGAAAATAAGAAAAAGAGACCTGGACTGAAGATATATATGTGTGTGTGTGTGTGTGTGTGTGTGTGTATAAAATCTTCCTTATCAGCTGATTTTTTCTTTATCATTCCCATCAAATCATTGCCATCATTACCACATCCTCCATTTACAGAGTCCCATGTCCTTGAGCTTGCATACTTCAGTCATTCTTCTAGTCATTACATTTTTTTAAAATTATTGAAGTAAAATGTTTATCAGTAGTTGGAAAATGAATATCTGGCTTCCAGGAGCTGACACTGTAGGAGGACATGGAGAATACATTTAGTTCTTTTATTTATTCTAATTCATTATGAAGCATTCTAAGGTAATTTCTGCTTCCAAGACAATCTCTCTCAAAGATTGTTTGACATAACAGGAAAAGTAGAGCACAACTCTAAGTATATAGATTGCAGAATGAGTATTTTGGTGGGCTGGTGGAAGACTATGAAGGACAGACCATATATCATGGTTGGCACCAGAGAACAGATACATGAGTAACAAGAGTCACTGAGAAGAATGCAATAATCCAATTTAAAAATGGGCAGAGGACCTGAATAGACATTTCTCCAAAGAAGACATCCAGCTGACCAACAGACACGTGACAAGATGCTCAACATCACTCAGCATCAGGAAATGCAAATCAAAACCACAATGAGATCCCTGTTACACCTGTTAAAATGGCTAAAATCAAGAAGATGAGAAACAAGGAGTGTTGACAAGGATATGGAGAAAAAGGAACCCTCATGCCCTGTTGGTAGGAATGTAAATAGGTGTAGCCACTGTGGGAAACAGTATGGAGGTTCCTCAGAAAGTTAGAAATACCGTATGACCCAATAATTCTGCTACTGGTTATTGACACACGGAAAATGAAAACACTGACTCAAAAAGATGCACGCACCCTTATTTTTATTGCAGCATTATTTACAACAGCCAAGACACCGAAGCTACCTAAGTGTCAATCAGTAGATAAGCAGATAAGGAAAATGTGACGTATATACACAATGGGGTATTACATAGTCATAAAAAAAGATGAGATTGTGCCATTTGAGGGAATACGGATGGACCTAGAGGCTATTATGCTGAAATAAACCAGCCTGAGAAAGACAAATACCATATGGTTCCATTTATGGATGGACAAACAAGTAAAACTGAATAAACAAATAAAAAGCAGAATCAGAACTATAAATACACAGAACAAACTGGTGGTTGCCAGATAGAAGGTGTTGGGGGTTGGGCAAAATGGGAAAAGGGCAGAGGAAGGTATAGGCCTCCAGTTGTCGAAGGATTAAGTCACAGGAGTAAAAAGCCAAGCATAAGGAATGCAGTCAGTGATACCATCAGAGCATGTTATGGTAGCCACATTATGGTGAACATAGCATAATGTAAAAACTTGCCAAATCACTAAATTGTACACCTGAAACTAATGTAATGTGTGTCAACTATACTCAAAAAAGAAAGAAAACAAAACAAAAAAACACCAAAATACATTTTTCTTGAAACTGGTTTGGATTATAAAAATTAATTTCTCAGAATTGCAAAAAAAAAATGAGATGACGTTAGTTTGTGTGTCTTATTCTAAATGACTCTATATTCTAAATGAATTCACATAAAGGGTTATACATATTTTTAATAATCACAATGTAACTGATAATAGCTTACAGAATTTCCCTGTAAATCATTTTCTACCAGCATAAAATTATATGTCAGGATAAAATAAAATATACCAGTATAATATAAGTCAACTAATCTTTCATTTAAAAATCAAAAACTACTTCAATTTTGATCTTTTGTCTGTGTTCTCATAATTTACCAAGTTTCACGGACATTGGCTTTGAATGTACATTTGCTTCTAGTTATCTGATATATCATTTATTAGGACCTTTAGAAATAAATCAATTTTCACTGAGGGAAGTATTATGTTTTCAATATACTCTATTAGTATTTTACTTCCATTTAGTCCTTTAATGATAGTTACTTCTAATAAGAAAGAGAACTGAAATTGTAACTTGGCAGATCAGGTTTATTTCTCTTGTCAGTTTTCATTATATTATGGCAAAAGTACATGGTATTGCTGCAGGTTTTAAGGAGAAACATGACAAATATATCTTTCAGTTATTGTATTCCCTATATGTATAATATATTGGTAGAAGAAAACAAGGGAGAAAAACAACACAATTAAATAACTGTAATGTGAATAAATCACGCAACACCAAAAACCCAACTGATCATATAAGCATGTTCTACTTCCCTAGCACGTCGATGAACTTCTGAGGGAGACAGGATGATCCAATCTGCGTTCTCTCAGGGAGACCAACCTGCAATGAGATGGTTGTTGTGCAAGCCAAGTGTATGAACAAGAAATCACTGGAAATCATGACATGGCATGCTATTTTAAGATCCAGGCTGTGTTTTGGGGTTTAAGAGATAATAATAATATTGATAATTGGGAGAGTTATGAAAAAAATTTCAGAGAAGTTAAAAATTAGCTCGACCCAATAATACCTAGGATTTGATCTATAAAGGAAATAAAAAGGGGTGCTTTCATTTAGGAGGAAAACATGAGTATAGGAACATGACAAGAGAATGAAAATCTGGGTGCAATTCTAGATGGAAAATTAGTGATTTTTATTATCATGCTAATGTGGGAGTGGTAGTGAGAATTTAAAGCTAGGGTTGTAAACTTCAGATTCAACTTTAAAGTAGCTGTTTTTCAGGGTTTTGGTAAACCTCTCTTAATTATGTGAGGAAAAAATAGTTGTGTTTGTACTACTGATATTACCAGAGCCGGGATTTCTGGCTTTTACCACATTCTCAGGCCTAAGTTCAGCAAATGTGCAAACAATGATGTAAAGTCACACAGTTTCTGGTCAGCTGGAAGCCTCCTTCCAGGTACTGGTTCAATGAGTGTGTTGAGGCACCAGAACCTATTGTAGCTTTCTGTCGATGACACTTTATTTGAGGGAGATCATCACAATAGTGTCCATGTTGGAATGATGAAAACAGGGCAACTTGAAGAAAAGTTAGAAAGCCAAGTAAATATTAAGTGCTTACAATGTCGACCATTTGCATATCCCTTATTTCTTGACTAAGAAGACTCTTACAACTAACCTTTTAAAGGCCTCCTTTACATCTTTATTCCTAAGTGTGTATATAAGGGGGTTCAGCATGGGTGCGATGATCCCATAGAAGAGGGACACCATCTTCCCCCGGTCCTTGGAGTTGGGGGATGGCGGTTGTAGGTACATGGAGATTGCAGTGCTGTAAAACAGTGACACCACGATCAGATGGGAGCCACACGTGCCAAACGCCTTTCGCCGGCCTTCGGCCGACTGGATCCTCAACACTGCTTGGGCAATGAAAGCATATGATACTAGGATGAGCGTCAGGGGTATCAGATGGAACAGCACACTTACAAAGAACAGTTCCGCCTCGTTGGCTGTTGTGTCTACACAGGACAACTTGAGCAGGGCAGGGACTTCACAGAGAAAGTGATCTACTATGTGGGGGCCACAGAGTGGCAGCTGGAGAGTCAGGGTGGACAACCACACTGAGTTGCTAAAACCAGTAATCCAGGATGCGGCTGCCAGCTGGAGGCACAGCCTCTGGTGCATGATAACTGAATAATGCAGAGGCTGACAAATAGCTACAAACCTATCAAAGGACATGACAGCCAAGAGAACACATTCAGTGGCCCCCAAGGCTAGAAACATGAAGAGCTGGGCCACACAGCCACCATAACTGATCACCCTCCTGGTGCTGCATAAATTTACCAGCATCTGTGGAACCGTACATGTGGTATAGCAAAGGTCCAGCAGTGACAGATTGGTAAGAAAAAAGTACATGGGGGTATGGAGTTTGGGGTCCAGGCGTGACACTAGAATAATGGTCAGATTCCCAAAGATAGTCACCATGTAAGAAATGAGGAAGACCACAAAGAGTGGGAGCTCCAGCCATGGTCGATCTGAGAAACCAAGAAGGATGAACTCCTGTGGGATGCTCTCATTCACCTGCCTCATGATCAATGTTTCGACTTTTGTTTCCTGAAACACAAGAATTCAGGAAATCGATGAACACATACTTATTGACATTTTATTTATAATCACTTTACTACCTGTTTGAAGATACATATAGAAAAAACATTGCTTGCGATATGAAAAATACATAGTTGGAAATACTCATAAGTACTTAGGCATTTCTACAATTTAATCTTTCTATATTTGTGTCAGTACTTCATAAATGAAAGCCCAGCAGCACCTGGGTGGTTCAGTCATTAAGCATCTGACTCTTGATCTCAGCTCAGGTCTTGATCTCAGGGTTGTGAGTTCAAGTACTGCATTGGGCTTCCCAGGTGTGGGGCCTACAAAGAAAGAAAGAAAGAAAGGGAAAGAAAGAAATAAGGAAAGGAAGGAGGGAGGGAGGGGGAAAGAAAGAAAGAAAAAAAGAAAGGCTAAGAAAGAAAGGAAAGAGAAAGAAAGTAAAAGAAAGAAACAAAGAAAAGAAAAGAAAGAGGAAGGAGGGAAGAAAAGAAAGAAAGAAAAGACAAAAGAAAGCCAAAATTTAAGAAGTAAATACCTAATTTTAACCAATTTAATAAAATGTGTTCTTTGATTTTTTTGGTCATTTTGTTAATCTTTGTACTACTTTCCACCTCAATCGTTATTTTTAGAAAGATTTGGTTATAATTCCTGCCATCCTATCTTTTCATTCTAATTTCTCCTCAATGCCATGGAGATTGCCTTATCATCTGAAACAGTTAAAATTATTTTCATCATCTCATCATCCCAAAAACTATGTAGGTAGGTTCTAGAAAGTCATCAGACATATTAAAAAAAATGTCTATTGCCTCTTAAGAGCTCACAGAATCAGAATAAAAAGCTATTAATAACATGGACATTGGAGACAAACAAGCCTGGGTTGTCTCTACTAAATAGTCATTAGTTAGATCCTTACTAAATAAATTCTCAACTAAATAAAATCTCTACTAAATAAAGTCATTAGCTATATCATCCTGGGAATGCTTCTTATTCTCTTGAATATCAGGGTCCCCATCTAGAAAATGAGTATAATAATGCCTTTCTGGTGTGGTAGTGTGAGTGTGAATGAAACAGACTGTAGTGACCTTGGACCTCTGAGATGTTCAGAGAGGAAGCTGCCTAGGATTGATTGCTCGACCTTGAAGTGTCCTAGGTCCACCAATGTACTATGACCCTGTGAGTTGACAATTTACTCTCCTGTCCCCTCCACAGCTCTAAAACCACCCACCTCAACAGCAGAGGCAGTAATGACTCTGACCTGAAGTATAAGGTGATGTTCCATGGGAGATCCCTAGCACAGCATCGTGGACCAAGGTCACAGGGAGTTTGCCGCTCTAATGTTCAGCCAATAGCCTGTTGAGAGGCCTAAGTTTGCTAAGGCCACGTGCGGAGCATGTGTCCATCCCCAAGTCGGCTACCTTGCTGACACTTCCCTCTACCATTTTATTATTATTTTATTGGTTTAGAAATGTGAATTTAATGATAGGAACACAATTTTTGAATTATTAACTTATGCTTTAATTTCGCTCACGTCTATAGCTCTCATTACAGAGTGGTAGGGAAGTCTTTAGAGTCACTCAGAAAATCTCTGTTGCTATGCCACTGTCAATAAAATGAGGTATGAGAAAGAGATATAAATTCAGATAAACATAGGAATGTGCAAAATGCTCAAATCCAGGGTGCCTGGGTGGCTCAGTTGTTAAGTGTCTGCCTTTGGCTCAGGGCATGATCCCAGGGTCCTGGGATAGAGCCCCGTGTTGGGCTCCCTGCTTGGCAGGAAGCCTGCTTCTCCCTCTCCCACTCCCCTTGCTTGTGTTCCCTCTCTTGCTGTGTCTTTCTGTCAAATAAATATATAAAATCTTAAAAGAAAAAATGCTCAAATCCCGAGGGGAAAAGACAAGCACCTGAACACGCATTTAGCATGCTTCATGCATTTACTTACATATGGTGATAGAATATTATATCTTAGTAATCACATGTGTATAAAAATTTCCTGAAAGTATGCAGAAGTGTTAAAATTGTTATCACTGGCCAGTGAGAATAGAGAGAGTAAATCGGACTTTAATATTTACCTTTACTCCTCATTCTAATTTTTAGTAAACAAAGTATATTAAAACCTTTTATTAATTTTAATTTAACATGAATAAGTAATTCTTATTAACACAAATTATTGTGTATAATATAATAACTTTAAATGTCTCACTTATACTCTGAGTTTAACTATAAGGACCAACATTGCTTTAGACTTTAATAGCATAAAAAAATCTTAAATAAATGTAATCATTTAGCCATTAAGAGATCCTCAAAACTGAGTATGAATTCAGGGTCCATATGAAGGTTTCCTAGAGGCTGGAGTATGGGGATACTGGGTAACTTACTGGCAAAAAAAAAAAAAGAAAAAAAAGAAAAGAAAAGTTTTCCTCTAATGATAGGAATTGCGAAAAGCAGGGCAAATGGAATCAGTAGAGATTTCACAACCTCACAATTTCGTCGTTACTCAAGTGTTGAAAAAATGACCTCAGGTCCATGTAACTAAGGAGAGCTTGTGCACTGGTTGGCCTGTCCGGTCATAGACCACGTCCAGATGGTACTGTTCCCCCAGGAAGTTCCCAACTATCTAAGTGTTAATGCCTCACTTGAGGAATCAACAACCTTGACAATGGCAAGGCCTCCGGTATCCTGTGAGACTTCTTTAGCATATGAAAGTTCTTTCTGAAACCCCTTTTTCCATACCTCCTCCAACCCCCTCATACACAATGAGCCTCATCTCACAACCCCTGGCAGCAGGTCTTTCGCCCACGGGCGCTTTAATAAACCACCATTTTGCACCAAAGATGTCTCGAGAATTTTCTTGGTCGTGGGCTCTGGACTCCACCCCACTGAACCTCGCCAAGGTTCTAAAACTATATCGACAAGAGTTGTCCTGCTGATGCTGCCACAAAGTCACTACACAACTGGGCAGGCTCCTGAGTGGTTTTGGAAAGCAACTGAGTTTGCAGCATGGGCATTTTCTGTTTTCTGTGTAACGTAGCACTGTCGGGGTCTAGGTCTCCGCAGGTTTTCATGCCTCTGAGGGGACAGAAAGCTTTTAAGTAGTACACAGAATTTCTGTCTTGCTACTGGAGTGTGAGAGTAATAATAAGAGTAATTTATTCGCACAACACTGCAGTTTGGCTTAGAATAGAGAGGAAAGTTGGTCATTCCTCTCTGTTCCACATTACATGAAGGATTGATTCAGGGAGAAACACTCGTTAGGAAACTCAGACTAGTTCTTCTCCTGAGTTCACACATAGGGGACTGGAGATTAGAACCAAGGACTGCTCTGCTCCAAAGTCAGTTTTCCATAGAGGAACAAACATGCAAAGTAATGATAAGGTTCTAGAATATAGGTGAGGTTTGATGGGGTGAGGTCCGGAGCCGATGACCAAGAAAGAACTCTTGAGACATCTTTGGTGCAAAATGGTGGTTTATTAAAGCGCGGGGACAGGACCCGTGGGCAGGAAGAGCTGCTGCCCTGGGTTGTTGGGGGTGGCAGTTATGTACCATGGGGTTGGGGGAGGTAAGGAAAAGGGAGGTTTTGATAGAACTTTCATATGCTAAAGAGGACCTACAAGATACCAGATACCAGAGGCCTTGCCATTGCCAAGGTCGTTTTGCCCTTTTTAGCAAGCTATTAAGATAGTTGGGAGATTCCTAAAAGAATGTCAGGTATGTCCCACCCAGAAGTGGGGGTGAGGGGGAGGTTGCAAGGTATCAGCCTTTTGCTTTGTCCTTAGCCAGGCTTCTGCTCCCTCGTCAGTAACACTATCAGCAAATAAATGCAATGAAGAATTGGAGGCTTCGGTTTTTGCCATATAATGATAAAGTCCACAAGATGAGTTCTCAGAACACCCTCATTTCATCATGTTTTATAGAATAATTTCCAGAAGAGTGTTCTACATACCTCTATATTAAGCACTAGAGATAGGATGACATGTGTGCGCCCTTGTCCAGAAAGCTTTGAATTCAAATAAACCAAGTAGGAGCTCTTCATAAGCTCTTCGGTTGTAAAGTTGATATGACAAAGTTTGTCCAACTCCTTGTTCCCCTTTTCCAGTGGCAAATTATGAGATGTCCACTCAGGATTAACTCAGAAAATAGAAGGTTAGGGAAAAAATATTGCAGACAATCAGAAAGTGGTTTTCTGGTATTCCCAACGCAAAGTATTAAGGCATTAACTGCTATTTTCAGAATTCTCCTCACCAGATTTGCAATATAAATGAGGACAGGGAATTTTCTTTATTAAATTGTGTTGGCGTGTGCTCTTATTTATAAGGGAAGGCAACCCCGTTCTGTGCTCTATGGTAATTGACCCTGATCGCTAATGGGTAGGGATGGAGAATTCAGCCAAGCCACTTCCATTTGTCGCTTGGATTTGCTCCATCACTACCCTTTCTCTGGAGACTTGTCTTTTCCAAGATGAAAGGGAATGACAATAGGGACAAAAATACCTTATCAAATAAAACTTGGGCTTTGTGCCATCAAACTGGGAGTTAATTTCCTCTTGGAAGCTACTAAATAAATTCTGTGAAGCCACACGGAAAAGAAAACTGCATCTGCTCTGAAATTCTGAGTTCAATTTTTATACAATAAAACTGACTTCCATGTAATCCACCTCAGAAATCCTTTTACTGCCCTGATTTACAAAAAGCAGTTTTATTTATCATATTCCTAAATATTTCTATCTTTTCTTTCATAGATTTTTTTTTCACGGGGTGTTGTACCACTAAATTCTACACCTAAAACTAATGTTTTTTTTTTTTTTTCACCCACAACTAATATTACACCATATGTTAACTAACGGGAATTTAAATAAAAACTTGAAACTAAAAAGAGAGATTTTTGCATTTCTAGGCTTAGTGAAGAAGCCCTACCTCTGTTTAGAATGATTTTGTAGATTTGTTTTTGTAAGATTTAAAAAAATGATTTATATTTTTCTATAGTCCCTCCTATCCAGGATTTATTTTTATTTGTTAGAAGTAGCTCCATATCAATTTTTCAGATGAGTAGACACATTAAATATTAAAATGTAGGTATGAGAGTAGACAAATTATTATATTTCTAATTATGAAAAGTTTATACTTACAATATAAACAAAGTTTACAAAGCCCAAGAAAACACACAAATAACATAATAGAAAAAATACCAAATAATTTGAACATACAACTCAGAATAGCAAATCTACATGAGAAGATTTTAAATTCCCAACCAACCAGAGAAAAATAATAAGCCACTTATTGGATTGAAAAAAAAAAAAAAAGAATAACCAGCAGGAGCTCCTACACGCAATCTCTCTGAAGGGAAAAGGCTAATCTCAAAAATTATGGGTAGAAATGTAAAGTATCACTAGGTTTTTAGAAATAAATAGGATAGTTGTAAGGACCTATTTTATATTTCTATCTTAGCCAGAGGCTTCCATTGAAGTTAAACAATAACTTTGTTGTTTAACCCTTAAACTGTCCCTGCTCCCCTTCCCTCAAGGACTTAAAAACAAGTCCCGGAAACCAGCTCCAGGTGTGGAGGTCAAGAAAAACAAGGCTGTACCCACCTCGAGTCTAGCCCTGACATAAGTACAGCCATCTGGCAAAGCAAAAGCTGGCACCTTGCACTCTAAGAGTGGGTTAGCATAAGAATGGCCATCCTGAAGGCCAGCAAGCCATTCTACTGAGCGTCCCTAACCAGCCCACAGGCGCAGGTAACTTGAGATAAGAGAAAGTAGCTAAAACCTAAGAAACAACTTAATCATATACCACCAGGGCGGTTAGGCGATGGCACCACAGGGACCAGATGTTAAAGAAAACAAATAGTTAACTTGCAGAGATCACAATCCTGCAAGACAGGAATCTCCCTTGGTTTGCAAATGTCCTGGTGATTTACAACAGAAAGGTTATCTCTTCAATGGCCCAATTTCCAGAGACAAATGGCACAGTTCCTCAAGGCCTAAGGTTGCCCCCCCACCATAAAACTGAAGGAGGCTGAGGCAGAAGGAAATGTAAATAAAGTTAAATTTCTTCTGAACCTAAATCTCACTTAACCACCAGGATGGCGCCAGGGTGACACCGGGGTGACAAAAGGTTAAACAAAGTTAGGCTGCCAAAGTGGGGTGCAAGATATGTATGTAGCTATGGGAAAGTGCCCTGAAAATGCTATATAAACCCTTGGCTTTGAGTGCTCAGGGTCCTTGTTGAAACCCGCTGCACCGGGCGGATACTTGGACCCCAGCAAGCTGGAAATAAACCTCGCTGTGTGACTTGCATTATCGAGAGTGTTCTCTGTCTATCTGAGGGGTGGTCGACTCCGTACCCTAACAAAGTTAATCTTGAAAATACACATATATTTATCTACCTAGCAATATTATTCCTGGAAATCTATCCGATGAAATAAAATTATCAGCATATAAAGGCATAAGAACAAGAACTTTAATTGTTGCAATGTTTGTAGTCACCAAAGACGAAGAAAAAATTTAGTCCTTCAGTAGAGAATGGACTAGTAACTAATCTGCACCAGGAGTATTTGCCTGAGATATTGCTCAGTGACGAGATGAAGACACAAGAAAAACAGAGCTAACATGCACTTAACTATATAAAACAATAACTAAAATGCTCTACATATAATTTTATGCATCATAGCCCTACACGGGATTAATGAGAATGAGAATTCCTTCTTTCTGTGGAAGGAAAGGACATCAAGTAAAACAGAAAAGGAAAAAAATTAAGATTTAATCTACCAAAAATAATTCATAATATTTTAAACTCCCCAAATAGCAGTGTGATTTGCCTCTGAAAGTAAGAACGGGCATGAGGGTGCGATCCTTTGAGGGAAAATGATGCTCATTTAATGGAGGATTTCCTTTTTTCCCCACAAGCTCTTATAGATAGTTAAGAAAATCATATTTTATTTTTAAATCATGTTTTATTTTATTTTTAAAAATTTTTTTAAAAGATGTCATTTATTTAATTATTTATTTTAAAGAATGAGAGAGTGAGTGCAGGGGGGCAGGCCGGAGGGAGAGCAAGAGAATCTCCAACAGACTCCCACTGGGCTAGGAGTGGGGCTCAGTCTCACAACCCTGAGATCACCCCCTGAGTCTTTAGTTTACAGAATAGAACAAGGTAAGTAAACTAAAAAATTCCAGTAGTCCTTAAAGTGGAAAATTAAGAGATAATGCCGGATTAGCAAGGGCCCCGGGGAACCTGCAGTTACTACGAATAGGAGTAGCATGGGGCGGGCCCTCACGGTCCTCAGCAAAGTCCTCTGATATCGCTACGCCTGTCTTCAGTCTGTGGATGTGGAAACAGGCTCAGAGGAGTTAAACAAACCTCCCGAAGGTCACGGCGTCTGTTAGGAAACAAGAGATAAACTATGAAGTATGCACTCTGATTCATTTAAATTTAATTTCTCTTCTTGGCTAGTGTCCCTCTCCACCTTATCTTACCTTTATTTCCCTGAGGGTTGCTTATGGGCATAGTTCTCTCTCTCTCTCTCTCTCTCTCTTTTTTTTTTCATCCCTAAGGAAAAAGCTCCTGGAATGCTGTAATTTACTGTATTAATTTCTGACCGTCTAACTGGTTGCTCTGTATGAGAACAGAGCAGACATGGGCGCAGGGACGTTCTAGCGACAGCCGGCATGGGCTGGATCCCTCAGTGTGAGATCCCAGCAAGAAGGGGCTGTGTTCAGGGGAACTGAGCCCTGACATGGCAAACCTGTAACAGAGCATCACAGAGCACCAAGTATTAATACCCCAGAGTCTAAGGAAGCATCCCAAGGCCGCAGGGTCAGAGGCAATTTCAAACTTAGAGATAATAAACCCAAAGCTCGTTGCCAGATGGATATGGAATCCGAAGGACAACATATGAGAAACACAGGGAGGGTCGTGGGTTACTGCCGCAGCGTGCGTGGGCCTGTGCTTGAATTAATGGTGGCTAAGAGCATGCCCATGGATGGCAGGGACTAGTTAATAGTACAAATCAAAGTAGGATATCCAAACCTCTTTCTTAGTTTATTCTTTCTATTTCTTTTTCTTTAAGGGAGAGGCAGGCTCCCCGCTGAGCAAGGAGTCTGACATGGGACTTGATCCTAGGAGCCTGGGATCATGACCTGAACCAAAGGCTGATGCTTAACCCACTGAGCCACCCAGGCTCCCCTATAGTTTCTTTTTTTAAGATGCAAAGGTCTTGGGATAGCCTTAGGTTCAGCATGTAAAAGGCTCAGAATAAACTCAGAATATCCTTGCATCAGATGGGTTCCCGTGAGCGAATGTTACGACTCAGGCAAAACCTAGTTACTGCCCTTGGAGTTGGTGGCGGTGTGGCTGTGGAAGGGTTGAGACATGTAATCCTGGCATCTTATCCCAGGATAGAAGTCTGTAGGGTTAAGGGCAGGCTCTAGCGAGACCTCCAAAAAATAGGGATTCAAGCATAGAGGCTATCATACAAATGCAGAGACAAATTAGAAAGTGGTGTGAGATTGAGAACCTTACAGAGTTTAATGGCCTTAGAAATAGTATTCTATTCCAAAAGGTGGAAGCAGGAATGGTCTTTCTTTAGTATATTTTATGCGTTACAACAACACAACAAACCCTTAATGCTTACTACATACCAGGAACTGTTCTAGATGCTTTCACATATTAGTTCATTTAAAATTGAAGTGGTCCTTTGAGCATGGCGATATCATTATCCACATTTTACAAGTGAAGAAACCACAATATAGAGACAGTAAGTCCAAGAAGGAGATGAGATTCCATTCATTCAAGAAGTTCACGATCTTAAACGCCCGGCCCTTCTCTCTGTGGAATCCACATCACCTCAAAGTTAACTTTATCTTTGACGTATGTATATCAGATTTGAGGGAAGTTGGAACACCATCAAACAGCACATTTGAGAGTGTGTCTTTGCCTTGTTCCAGACGGGGGCCATCTGAGTGTCCATACGCTACAGGTGCCTACGATACCATAGCCAAGGGCCAGGACCTAGCACAAGCCCTCCAGGACACCAGAAATTACCAGTCCTGACTGCCTTTTACGGGAAGTAGACTATTATGCTGATGGGAGATGAGATAACTAGAAGGAGCTTTTGGAAGCGTATGTCATGTGAACAAGGGTTTTGTTCATGTCTCTCCTAGGAATTGCACACCCCCTGATTCTGATGACCAGCATGAAGCCTCTGCGATCTCTTGAGCCTTGAATCTGTACTCCACTCCTGCAGGAGGCTACAGCCGAATGAGAAGGGATTGGGGGCATGTTTTGAGGGTTAGTTCCAGTGTATCTGGAATTGGCTTCAACTGTTTTACTGAAAGAAGAGATACACTGCATGGCACACCCTGATCAAGGCAGGAAATGTGCCGATTAAGAATGTCGTTATGTAACAACTGGTCTGAGGAGTTTCAGGAAGGTTTGGACCAGCTTGTCAGCATTGTTTATGGGCAAGAATGAGATCGATGATTCACACCTAGACTCAGTGAAGCCCCAGAAGGACTCTGTCGTGCATTGGTAGCAAGAGAATGCCTGCGTGACCAGCAAGGGAGGAGAAAACCCATCAAAGACTCCCTTTGGTTTTCCCTGGCTTACCATCGTTCCACACATATGTCAGGGGCTTTTGGTCTGAAATAGAAAACACGCCCATACAGTTTTTACAGAGAGAGGAAAATCGGTGTTGATTCTTGCTATGTATTTTCACATATTCCATATTATTTAATATACAGGAGAAAAATGATAGCAAGAGCGAGTTAAGAAAAGCAGGAAGGAATGTTCCTTGCTAAAATGACAAACGCTAAGACAGGCAGTGAACAGTTATCTTATATCAAAGAGAGAAAGATTAAATTGCACGAAGTCCTCTAATCTATTCCTTTCAGGCACTTAAGTGGTACTTAGTTTATTCTATTGGTTTAACAGACTTGCAGTGTTAACAGTGAGGCTGCAGTGCCTTCTTCCTATCTGGGACTGAGAAGAATAGGGGTAGAAGAGAATTCGCACCGGCCCCTGCTCAAAGCTCCCCGATGGTGAGCACCTGCGCTCACGCACTTTGCCGTCCCTCTTGCTGCGGTGAACTCTTGCTCCCAGTTCAAGCCAAACTGTCCACTCATGAACCGGTTCCTGTTCCTTTCCACCTACTCAAGGTCATCACTGTTGCAATTTTCTCTTTCCTGAATCTTCATTTTACTGCTGGATCATTCCCTTCCCTGGTTTCTAAACTTGTCAAAATTCCTCTCGTTTCAAAAATGATTCTGGTAATCTGATAAATCTTCCGTCCCTACTGCTAACACCCTGTCTCTGTTTCTCTCCATCATTAGACTTCTCGGAGGATTTGACTGGGCTCTAACCGCCTGCATTTCACATTTTCACTGTCTCCTGGGTGCGCTCCAACCAGTACCCGCCCCGCCCCCCCCCACCCGCCATCCCCGATCGCTCCATGGAAATAGCTCTTTGCGGGTTTGTCTGGGAGACCCGCACCACTAAATCTGTTGGTCAGTTTTCATTCCTGATCTTGTTGTGGAAAAAATAAAAATCAGACCTGCGAGAGACCGAGTGACACTCGGAGAAGCATAACTCGGATTTATTTTATGCCGGTGGACCCAGATGAGCTCATGCTCAAAGTTCTGGACCCTGCGTAAGGGGGTTCCCAGGGCCATGCTGACTGCTGGTGGGTAGGTTTAAACTGAGAGAGCGGAGGGAGGCTGCTTTAGGCGGGAACAGTAGTGCAGGAGCCTGTGGAGGGAAGTCTGTTTACAGAAGCAGAAATAGCTGGTTATCTCTTGGTCCCAGTGGGGCTTCTGGTTATCTCTAGCTTCTTGTTGGTAACCTTCCATCTTCCTGGGCCTCCTGGGCTGGGCCTGCTCTGGGTAACTTTCCTCTTCAATCTCAGGTGGCCATTTGCCGCATGTTGGATGGTTGACCAGTCATCCCTCTGGAAACACTTCCTGTTCTTTCCTTCCAGGGTCATGTGTGCTCTTGAGGTCCCTCCCACTCTTTGCTCATCCCTTTCTCTGCTTCCCCCTCACCTTCCTGATCTAAATGGTGTGCCTGCTGCTTGCTCTGCCCGATGCCCTCTTCCCCAGGGAGCCGCATAGCTGCTTCCCATTGCCACCGCACCTTTGCTTAAACGTAGATTCCAAGCTCTTCCTTGACCCTCCCCACTTAAAACTGCAGCTCTGCCCTGTTTCCCGGCTTCTGTCCCTGTTATGTTTATCTTCCTAAAACTTACAAATGTTCCTATTGTGATGAGGTTTCCAACATTTGTCCATGACAAGCTCAGTGCCATGGGAATCCGTTGGGTGCTTTGTTCCAGTACCCAGACCAGTGCCTGGCACAATATGTATTTGCTGAAGAGGTGAATGAGAAGGAAAAATGTGAACGTAGACAAAATATAAAATAGGTTAAGGCTGTCTTCAAGGTTCCTGTACCACCCATCAAGACAAGATGGAAAATGATCTGATAATCTGATTGATAAGCATTTATTGAACTATCATCTCATAACACTTAATTTAAATCACAGTGGGTTTAAACACAAACATACACATATGGACATATGTGTAATATTTGTTTCTTTGGAGAAAGATTAAGCTCCGTGGCTGAGAGAATTGGCTGGAAATTCCATAGCATGCTACCAAAAGTGCTGTTTCTATAGAGATTTATACTCTCTCTTGATCTCCTGCCCCCACTTCAAGATGTTGTTGCTCCTAAAATAATGCATAGCTAAACAGCATAGAAATTATATAAAATTACAATAATCATTTATGATTCTGGAGATTGACTCTAAAAGGATTTTTATTTACTTATAAGTGCATAGCATATTTTTGTACCAGGAGGACACATAAGTTGTTTTTCAGTGTAAGAAATGGAAAATGCCAGGTCATGGGTCTCCAAATTCTATACTACTTCTTCATTAATAATGGCTTTCATAAACATCATCATGGCTACATATCACTTTTTACTTAATTTATAAAGTAAGAAAAATCAACTATATTCTAATCATTCTACCCTCTTATGGGAATAATGGAATATTGTCCATAGTCAAAACTAAGCCCCAAACCCTTTCTAACAAGCCCTAACTAATCTAAAATAAAATGTAATCTATCTGGACAAAG
The DNA here is from genome assembly GCF_002288905.1 of Enhydra lutris kenyoni. NCBI lineage: Eukaryota > Metazoa > Chordata > Mammalia > Carnivora > Mustelidae > Enhydra > Enhydra lutris. The sequence continues at coordinate 1,871,073 of NW_019154177.1, forward strand.
TACAAGAATTATTGGTTACAAATAAGGAAATATGCACATTGTGTCTGAAAATGATTTTTTGAGAACAATTTATTTAGGTATTTGGTATTTTTTTCTGGAGCCTCTAGAGTAATCTGAACTTTCTTAAAAAAGAAGTTGCTAGACCCATCTTTCATCCAGTCCCTAATGATACCACTGGCAACACCCCCACATTTAAAACTCCTTATTTACTTGCAGAAACTTTAACATAACATATATTTTCCCACGTTATGAGATGGGATTTATTCAACTGGTAATATTTCAGGTCTGAAGATACCTGCCTACCTTTAGGATTCATTCATCTAATGCAGACTGTTCCAGTCAACTTCCATTATGACTGGCAAAGGACTACAGTCATGAGTATAAACATGAAGAAATCAACATGCAAAGAACACCCAATCATAAACATTCCAGCAGTTCCCCAGAACTGGTGTCACTGCTCTCTGCCTCTGTTCAAGATTATCCTGGTGACAGAGGGGGGAAGTGGAGGTTAGTAAACTTCAAACATTTTAAGCAGGAAGATCTTTGTCAGAGTCATGGAGACTAAAAGTCGGGTGGTGTTTCCAGAGGCTGGGGAGAGGGGAGAATGAGGAGTTATTGCTAATGGACACAGAGTTTCCGTTTGGGAAGACATAAAAGTTCTGAAGATAGATGATGCTGATGGTCCTGCGGCAATGTGAACATACTTAATGCCACTGACGAGAGCCGGAGAAAGGTCAAAATGGTAAATTTGATAGTGTGTATATTTTACTACAATTAGAAAAAGGAAACAAAACAAAATAAAAGACCTTTTAGCCTTCTTTGGGTCACATATAAAGTATTAACAAGTACTGAATATGAGCAAGAAACTGTCCTCCATATAAAGCAAATGCCTCGCGGTCTGACTACATAACGGTCTTCATTCACTTTTGCCTCAAAAGGCCAAGCATAAATGTCTCTAAACTCATTATAGCCATGATTAAAAATATGCAAGAGCCACACTATGGACCTACATGGAGGTGTTGGAGATACTAAGAGCTAGATAATGGAATGATTTGTTTTCCCTCTCATCCAGAAATTTGGCACTATAAAAGTACATGTGAACTTCCTAGGGAAAAAAATACTTTTTTTTTCCACTTCTAAGTGTATTCTTTCATATATGTTGAGGACTTACTGAGTATAAATCATTGTGATAGAGGCTGGCGTGAATACCAGAATGCCTGGTGTCTACTTTCATGGCTGGTATTTTGTAAGCGTGCGTCATTGTTTGGTCCCGAAATGCAGCCCTCCTAGTGATTGGTGCCTGGCTTACAGGCAGACTCAGGAATGTCGCATCTTCTCAGCCTCTCTAAACGCTGAGCTCCCCGTCTCGTTGAGCGCCTCTTCCGTCTGCGATGTCAGAAGAGTCCTCCATTTGCTACGCCTAACAATGTAGACAGAAGACAGGTCAAAAGACAATCCGCAAACTTTTGCTATCCTTCTGCACCCGCCTTCCCCAGCACCTTCTTCATGGCTTCTTTAACATCCTTGTTTCTCAGTGTGTAGATCAGGGGGTTAACACTGGGAGTGACGATCGTGTAGAAGAGAGTGAGGAACTTGCCCTGGTCCTGGGAATAAGTGTTTGCTGGCTGGAGGTACATGTATATGATGGTGCCGTAGAAGAGAGAGACGACGATTAGGTGGGAGCTGCAGGTGTTGAAGGCTTTCTTTCGCCCAGTGGCTGACTTGATCCGAAACACCGCTCGCGCGATGTAGCCGTAAGAGACGAGAATGAGGATGAGTGGCGCCAGGATGATGAAGATTGCCAAGGCGAACGCCAGCGCCTCGAGGCTCATGGTGTCTACGCAGGCCATGCTGATTAGTGCTGGCATCTCACAGAGAAAGTGGTCCACCCGCCTGTGCCCGCAGCGGGATAGCATCAACGTCTGGGGTGCCATTATGAGGGAATTGCCAAAGCCACTGAGCCATGCCACTGAAGCCAGCTGCCCACAGAGTCGAGGGTGCATGATGACGGTGTAGTGCAGGGGTCTGCAGACCGCAGCGTAGCGGTCGTAGGCCATCACGGCCAGGAGGACGCACTCCACCCCTCCTAGCGCCAGAACGAAGTAGAGCTGGATGGCGCAGCCCACATAGCTGATGGTCTTGTCTGAGCCCCAAAGGTTGTAGAGCATCTGAGGGATGGAGCCCGTGGTGAAACACATGTCCAGAAATGAGAGGTTGGCCAAAAAGAAATACATTGGTGTGTGCAGCCGGGAATCCAGAGCGGAAAGCAAGATGATGGTCATGTTGCCAAGAAGAGTCAGCAGGTAAAAAGTGAGGACGACCACAAAGAGGATCAGCTCTAGGTGGGGACGGTCGGAGAAGCCCACCAGGATGAAGCCTTCGAAAGAGCTGGTGTTGTCTTTCTCCATCACCTCTGGCCACGTATCACCTGTTAGGAGAAAGATGAGCATCTTTGAAGAGGGTAGAAGGGCACCTGGGCGGCTCAGTCAGTTAAGTGTCCAACTCTTGGTTTTGGCTCGGGTCATGATCTCAGGGTTGTGAGATGGAGCCCCTTCTCGGGCTTCTCCCTGGGTGTAGAGCTGCTCAAGGTTCTTTCTCTCCCTCTGCCCCTCCCTCACTCCACCCCCGACACCCTCACAACTGCTCACACTTGCACACTCTCTCTCAAAGAAATGAACAAATGAACAGAGAGTATAGATAGACTCCCTCAAAATGAAATGATGGGTAAAATGGTAGAAGGGAAATGCCTTTGGAAATGCTGAATGCTTGACTTAGGATTTTAGTAAGTCATTATTTGGTTGGAGGAGCACAGTATTTGGGGGTTTTTCAGATTCATGGCTGTGATTATTTACCAACAATTTGTATCTTTCTTTTAAGTTTCACAGCTCGTTATTTCAACAGCTCATTATTTTACAAGGAAATAAATTGATCCACTTTTTTTTTCTTTCTTTCTTTTTAATGGGGAAACACATTATGTAAACCATGGATAAGAAAAGTGGCTTATGGGTGCCTGGGGAGCTCAGTGGGTTAAGCCTCTGCCTTCAGCTCAGGTTATGGTCTCAGGGTCCTGGGATCAAGTCCCACATCCGGCTCTCTGTTCAGCAGGGAGCCTGCTTCCCCCTCTCTCTCTGCCTACTTGCGGTTTCTCTCTCTCTCTGTCAAATAAATAAAATCTTAAAAAAAAAAAGTGGCTTATATCTCTGCATCAGATAACCAGGTTTGCTGTTAGGTGAAACCTTATTCTTAATACTGTCCCATCAATACTGGGAAACCTAGAGTCATATCCAGACTCAAAAGAGTACAAGTGATAAAGCAAAATCTTAGGAGGAAGATGACCTCATTACTGTTTATAACTATACCTCTGATTCTGTTCATTATATTCACCGGAGCATGACCCTAGCATATCTTCTCCTCTACCCAGTCCTATCCTCATCTTCTGTGATAAAATTATGATTTATATCACCGTAGTTTATTTTAACTCCGGGACTAGGTAACTTCTCTGAAGTTGGCAATGCTTTCCTGTAAGGATGAGAAGTTGCCAGAACTCAGTCGCCAATGGAGCTCCTACCCAATGTTCTTTTGTCAGCATTTCCTCTCCTATGATTCACCCTTTATTCTCACAAAGAACTCTACTTTCAGGAAGACTATTGATTATTTTATTTATGTGTCTCTTAGGATCCCATAGAACTGAAAGATGGTATACCTTTGAGTACTCTTTCAATTATTTGGCATGTCTTAGGGTGAGTATTTGTATAATGTAAACTAACCAAGGCAAAGTCTCATTCTAACATTTTTGCACATGTTCCTAAGCACTAGTAAGAAGTGATGGAGTTGGGATTCATTATGTCTCTCAGGTGCATCAGGGCACAAAATAGGGGTCCACTACTCTAAGAATGCTTTGTCGTAATTACATCATGAGTTGGCATGTGTTCCTAACAACTTTAAGATTTTGTATGCTAAAACTTTGCAATTATCGGAAGTTGCAGGAGTGTCAAGGTCATCACTCCAGAGGCTGTGATGATCATCTCTGGTGGTCAGGAATGGATAGGATAACATGGAGGGGGATACATAATCCGCTGATTACATGACTGACAACCAACACTTAGAATCAAGCCAGCACTGAGGGCTTTTCCTCCACCTCCTGTAACATGGAAATTTTAAAAATATGTAATAAGAAAGAGCATATATGTGTATATAAATGATTATTCTTTTACATGATATGTGAGGGTGTCCATCCTTATTTAAACCTAATACAATGGCTTCTAAACACAGCCATGATCATTTTCTCCCAAGAACTATATGCATTAGTTATTTAATGGCACAATGCAATTTATCACTTGTTGCATTTAAGTAAGTTTCCATTGTTATGGGAAACAACAGGATTTTGTATATCCTCTGTGACTTCCGAATCCTTGACCAGGTAATTTCAATTTCATAAGATTTTAAAAACCTGAACCAAATAATGTCTCAATATCAACTGTTATGAATTTGTCTATAATGAGTCAGAATGGGGATTTATTGCTTACATTGTTTGGAGGAATGAATATCATGTCTCAGGACTAAGAGAGGTGTTGGCATGTCATAGCTAGACAAACTGCCTATTCTGTGACACATGGAAGAGGAGGTAAATGCAAAGGACAGAAACCCTGAAGAATATTTTAGAAATCTCTTTCACTGACTCTCCATTTGGAGTTCAAAATCCGTGTTAATATTAAACACTCACAATCACAGAGAGCTCATTATTCAATACATTCTCATGCCATGCAGGACCATATTAGTATTTTTAGTCTTAAGATTTTCCATTTCAGTAGATTCCACTTCCTTTTAAATTCATTTTGGGGATAAAAACTCCATTAATGAGTTCAAAATCTCTCTCCAACTTTTTCATAGAGTGAGTGATTTTAAACTACGATCTTTAAAATTTGATCAAGCCTATGAAAATAAAGTACACAGACATTTATGCTGTGAATATTGGCATAATATGTCAACTTGCATGTGATTCAGCTGTGGTCTAATGCAAAAAAACAACCCAGATACCTGGCTGAAGGCCAAGGTCACATTTCTTCCTGCACAGGATCATTAACTTACCAAATTTGACTGCCGTGTCAAAAATGCCATGTCCATAGTTCCTTGTCTTTCTTGGGACTTCACTTGGAAATCCAAGTGGGATGACCAGAGTGAAAACGAGAAGGAAAGAAAGAGGACATTTTGGAAATCTACAGAAAAAGGACGGGGATAAAGAGTCAAGACCCACACAGCAGTGAATCTGGATGGACAAAGAGAGGATATGGATGACCACACAGTCGTTACGCCCCCTGAGGGCCCCTAATATCCACATTCCCCTCCCACCCCAGAGCGGCAGTCAGAAGCCGGGACGTCTCTGATGCGCACACAGCGTGGGAGTACTGAAAGATCAAAGGATTCAAGTTTGGAAAAAAAGAACTTCTTACTGGTTTCGGAGTTGATATAGGATTGGATGTTTCCTCTTCTGCCTCACCCTGCGGAGTCTCTTTTTAAAAAAATTCCCTTAACTAATTATCCCTAATGAGATGTGGGAGAACATATGGTCTCAGGGGAAATACCACTCTTCCCAACACCTCCCCCCCACACACCAGATTCCCCCACGAGACAGACTGAGCGGGGGCACCAGATCTTCCTCATGGGGCCTCATCAAGTGATGATAACCACACAGGCCCGGAGAGGGGTCAGTTCACACTCAATTCAGAAAGGAACCTAGAATCAGTGGAAAGATGTGCCAGGATCTATATGTGCCTCAGTTTACTTTTGTGATACGTGTCCCCTGCTACTTTCTTATTGCATTCAGTGTAGAGAGGCGCTAGGCATAGTCCTTCACCATTGTGTTTATTCAAGATTAACTTTCTGTGCCATTATAAGGCCCTTAATAGGACAGCTTAACTTGAATATTTTCCATTTAGGACAGATTTATCAAGAGTAAGCTAAAAAAGAGATTGTTTTTACATTTAAGTTAATATAAAAACAAAAAAATAGACCCAAAATATTAAAATAACTTCATTTCAAATTGCCCAGTTAATTTTAGTATAGAAGTATTGAAATTATCTCAAGAATGTTACTATCTATCTGACTGACAAATGACTTCACTGAAGTCATTAGACTAAACAGGTTTTGGTTTTTAAAAAAGATAAAAAATTGGGGTGCCTAGGTGGCTCAGTGTGTTAAGCCTCTGCCTTTGGCTGAGGTCATGATCTCAGGGTCCTGGGATCGAGCCCCACATCAGGCTCTCTGCTCAGCAGGGAGCCTGTTTCCCTGACTCTCTGCCTACTTGTGATCTCTCTGTCTCTCAAATAAATAAATGAAGTCTTTAAAATTAAAAAAAAAATGACAAAAAATAATAGTATGCACGTGCCATTTCAGACCCCTTTCCTATCTGTTAGTCATAAAGTGACCAACATAGAAACAACTGCATTTCAAAAGCTCATTTTCTATATTTAGCAGTCAATGACTTCAAAGGAAGAGATTTTAATTGATCCACATGAGATCAGTCTATAATTATGCTTTGTACGTCTAAGATATCACTTAGATTTTAATAACCATTATTATTAATATTTATGGCCAACCAACTTCAGTGACACTTCTGAACACTCTGCCAAGTAGAAACAGAGCATAACTGGTCATTACCATGTCAAACACTAGGTTTTAAATATAAACTTATTAAAGTCATATAGTATAATCTTTTTTAAAAGATTTTTTAAATTTTTATTTATTTGAGAGAGAGCATGAGCAAGGGGAGTGGGAAGGGAAGGCTCCCAGAGAGCCTGGTGTGGTACTCGATCCCAAGACCCTGGGATCATGACCTGAGTGGAAGGCAGATGCTTAACTGACAGAGCTGCAGGTGCCCTCATATAGTATAATCTTAATACCACTACTTATATTGTAAAGATGGAATATATGAGTGAGAAATGATAGAATTATCATCTCCATTAATTTATAAATGAATGGCATACAATGATTTTTTTCTGTCAACAAATATGGAAACACCTAGATGAGCAATCAAACCTAATCAATATTAGTTCTGTATTTGAGCGAACTTCTTGGCAGTCAGATGAGCCCTCCTCCCAAGAGTAGCTTCTGAGTCCTAGATGGAGTTGTTAGTTTGTACTACCGTCTCAGCCAAAGATTTTCTCACAGAAACTGGGGAGAAGTATCTAGAGAATTTGATGCTGTCAAGAATTTCCTATCCGAGATAATGAGGCCCCCAAGAAACAGAGACGAGATCCTCAGAGGGCACTTAACTCCACGAGGGACGTGAAATTGTTAGCCAAAAAGGACATTTTAGAACCAACCTTTAAATTTTTTTACCACCTCACTTCTACCCCTTTTTCTCACTCCTGGCCCATCACCACCCTTAACTATTACAAATGCATTTAAATTTGTAACTGACGGAAATGTTATAGTTAAGGAAAACCCTTTTCTGTGAGATAAAATAATACAATCAAAGGGTTATAAGTGACTACAGGAGATGCTTGCCAGCGTCACCATATGATGTAGCATGTTGTAATGTGACACCATAGAAAGAAGTCTGTACGTCCATGTCAGTCATTTCCATCAAATACCTTTTTTTTTTTTTAAAGATTGTATTTATTTATTTGACAGACAGAGATCACAAGTAGGCAGAGAGTCAGGGAAGCAGACTCCCCACCGAGCAGAGAGCCCGAAGCAGGGCTCGATCCCAGGACCCTGAGATCATGACCTGAGCCAAAGGGAGAGGATTAACCCACTGAGCCACCCAGGCCCGCCCCCCCTTTTTTTAAGTAATTCCTACACCCACCGCAGGGTTCAAACTCACTACCCCAAGATCAAAAGTCTCATGCTCTTCCAACTGAGCCAACCGGGCATCCCCATCAAATGCAATTACCTTTAAACAAACCTCTTTTATTGTAACTGAATCTAATTTATCATCAGCCTTTGTGGAATAAAAAACAGATTATTTAGAAAACTTTTATCACACACAGTCATAAACTTTGATGTCAAGTGTCCATCATTTCTTTGACCTTCATTTCCCAAGTCTTTACCTCATTGTGGTTTGACCAGTCACCAAGTCTTAAAACATCACAGTGTCCCTGAATGCTCATATTCCTGAAGTTTTAAGGTTACACATTATCTTCCTTCTTTCTCCCCTTGCTCTTCTTCTCCCTTTCCACTTCTCTGGCCCAGTCAGTAAATCATTAACTCTGACTTGATCTGTTATAGGACTCTCTGGAGTCTTGTCACTAAAAATTATTTCTCACTTTGCTATAAAAGGAGTCTTTCTTAAATACAGGTGCTATCATGCCAGTGCTTGAAGCCCTGAAGTGACCCTTATTATTACCTATGGAAATACACATATATTCCTTAGTATTCGTGTTGGTTCTGGACCAGCTCCCATTTCCAGTTCCATCTACAACAGCTTCTGTTTATTTTACACTTCAAATGCATTAAGCTACTCACCATTTTCCTTAAACAATGACAAGCTGAATCATCTTTGAAAAAAACTTGTAATAAAGGGGAAGGAGAACAGCCTTAGAGACAGAATGGCTCAAACTCCAGCTCAGAAACAAGTGAGACAGGCTTAAAAACTAGAAACCTCACTATCACGGGGGAGAAAAATTACTTTGAAGAATTTCTGTGAAATTAAATAAGATAAGAAATATTAAAGAGCTAGCATTATCCTTGAAATAAAGTAGATCTTTAATAATGGTGATTTTTCCTAACTATATGTCTCCTTGCTTGATATTCTTTCAGATGGGGATGCTCATTCTATTAAACAAATACTAAAATCATGAAGGTTAGTTAATATGCTTCCTAGAAGATCCTCTTCATGCTCTTTGGTTTTTGGCTGCATTTTTATCTGGGTTCCAGAAGCTCTTTATTTGCAATCCTCTTATTTGTACTGTACTTATTACCCTCTATATTGGATTTTAGTTTATTTTAAAGAAAACCTAAAGAATCAGATTATTAGGGAGTAAATTCCTGGTTAAGAGGATAAAATAGAGTGAGGAGAAGGGAAAATTTAGAGGAGTTGAGCAAAATGAAAGAGTTGATATGTTTGTGGCAGTTGTATGTAGGGGTAGAAGATAGTAAAGTAGGAGCAAAAGACTGCTTTACTTGGTCTACTTAAAGGATATCATGAGAAACCTCTTTGGTGGAAAATCATATTATCTAATGCCTTTATTGTGCATTTACACAAAGTCAAGTATACAATAAGAATTACTAGACCTGAAAAGAGGCAGGACCATGTCATCAGTAATCAAGATTAAAAAAAAAAAAAAAAAAAAAAAAGACCATAGAAAGAGATCCCTAGATAACCCAGATCATGAAGTCAGTGGATGAATTTTTTTTAAGGTTTTATTTATTTATTTGACAGAGATAGCGAGAGCAGGAACACAAGCAGGGGGAGCAGCAGGCGGAGGGAGAAGCAGGCTTCCCGTGGAGCAGGAAGCGGGACTCCATCCCAGGACCCTGGGATCATCACCTGAGCTGAAAGCAGATGCTTAATGAGTGAGCTGCCCAGGCACCCTGAGTAGATGAATTTTTTTTTTTTTAAGCTGAGTAGATGAATATTTTAACATAACTGTGATTAGTTTGTTGAAGAGTAAAACCAGTCATGAGAGTTTCACCAGAGACTTGAAATGTAAAAAAGAATAGAATGTAGGAAAAAAAGTAAAATAAATGTGAAAACTCAGTCTGAGTTTAACATCGTAACAGAGAGGGAGTGACTAGAAGTAGGAAAAAAAATCAACAATAACTTTAGCACCAAGAAAGAAGAAGATAGAGACAAATTACGGACATAATCACACACAGGTCAAACGCAATTGGATTAAGATACAAATGTTTAGGGTATGAGATGGAGAAGTGAGAAAGAATGGGGCAGAGGCAAAATACAAGAAGATAATTGTTTAGAATTTTCTAAAACCAATAAAGAACACCAACTAACATATTCAAGAATTTCAGAAACTAAAAAAGATAAACTAAAAAATAAAACTGCATGAAAGTTTATTTTCTTAGACATGCTACTATAATATAAGCATGATTCATAAAAGAAAAAAAATCAATAAATTGGACTCCATCAAGACTGGAAACGTTTGCTTTGTGAAAGTCTCCATCAGGAGCATAAAACACCACCTACAGACTGGAAGAAAATATTTGCAAACCATATGCCTGACAAAAGACTCATGACTAGAATATATATAAAGAACTCTCAAAACTCAACTGTAAAAACACAAATAATACAATTTGAAAATGGGTTAAAAATATATAACTGACATTTCACCACAGAGGAAATAAGGATGGCGAATAAGCACATGAAGATACATTCAACATCGCCAGCCGTCGGGGAGAGGCCGTGAAGTCCTGTGAGATGCTAAGATGATCAAGGATCCTACAGTTAATGGTCACGGCGTGCAGCTTGAGGGCTGAGGGAGGAACCGATCAAGGTATTCTCTGGTCCCTCCCTGTGGGTGCTATTGGTTCACTGAAATGAGTTTTAGAACAAATAGCCACACCAGGAGGTACATGCCAGGTACCAGAAGCTGGATTCATTCTTATAGAACAAACGCCGCAACTTCAAGACCAATTACAGTTAAAATCACCACATGATTAAGCTTACAATAATCCATTTCATTCCAATTGCCCCATCATGCAAATGTCTATGCACAGGACAAGCCAAAAATGTAAATAGGGAACCAATGCAGTCTTTCAGGTCTTTCATGAAAGCCTTATGGTCTGAAATCCTCCCAGGAAGTGGTACTGATTTTTGTAACAGTATTTTTGTAGCGGACAATTCCCGCAACTTCCATGTCGCCCTTCCAGCCATAATGGCTTTTGCCCTGTGGGTCAAGGAGTCAACGTGGAGATTGTTTCAGTTGTTGAGTACATATGATCCATACATCTGGAATCAAGGAAAATGAATACAAATTGGATTTGCGGGGGCCCCCTTGGACCCACAGAAGATAAACCTGACTGAAAACAGTCTATGTCATTAACTGCTGCAAATCTCAACATTTAGTGGTTGACTAAGAAATCAGAGTCTCCAGGGAGAAAAAAGATTAGCTCAGAGCTAAGATCCAATAATCCTAGAAAAAAGGACTCCCTTTCCCAAGATCACAATTACTCAGATAAATGGTTGGGGGTACCACTGGAGGAATATAAGAGAAATGCTCCCGTTTTGTGGATTTGTGGTCTTACAGGAGATCTTTGCAGGATGCTGGCCCTCTCAACATAATTCTCAATGCCAGTTCTTACTTCTACCATACATTGATGTCCTCCAGGCCATGTCATGTTCAGGAAGTGAGTGATGCAGCTGCACATAGTAAATCCATTTATATCCTAATGAATTTCTAGCAAATCAAATGTACTTACTGGAGCCCATGATTGAGGCCAAATTTTAAAGTAAGTAAACATTAAAGATTTCTCAGCTATTCAAACTAGAACATTAACTCCAAATTTGTTAGTAAATCCAAACTGATGAGTTCACCTCAATGTAAAATGGTCTCCCTCCCTGGAAACCATTCCCACACATAGTCACTACAGTTCTACTGATAAAAATTGAAGTAAACTCCAGCAGCTCTTTCAGTGTGAAAGCCGTTCTTCCCACGGTTTCACTTACAGTGGCTTCCCTAGGGCACACTGTGATCTGATCTTGGCAGTGATGGGGGTTTAGGAGCAGGGAGCGAAAGAGAATCATCAACCTCTTACAAGTGCTTCAGTTAAGATCAGCTCAACTGAGGGCTTCACTAGAGAGAAAAGGAGAATTTACTTCTATTATGGAAATCTCCATGGATTTTAAGGGATTAGATACACAGAATCATCTAAAACCACAAAAATGTTCCTGTTCTAATTCTTGGGGTCCCACTTGTTCAAAATAATCTCCAACGTTCCACTTAAAATAAATCCTGCAGGGCTCTGAACTTCTACTCACATCACTTCTGACAAAGGTATAGAGCTTTCCACTTCTCCAACTCTCTGACCCTGCTGGAGGTCCAATAATTCAAATCAGTTCTGACACACCCCAAGTTAGCATCAGACCCCACAGATTAAGGGGTTCCGTTCCCCACGACCACCCCCACTTCAGACACAAATAGCAAAGACGGAGGGGGGGGCACCTGTACTTCTGACCAACTGCTTTAACTTCAGGGGTTCCCATAAGCCCCTCCTCAGGTTCGATAATTTGCTAGGATGGCTCACAGAACTCAGAAAAGCAGCGTATCCACTGTGACTGGCTTATTATAAAGGACACAATTTAGGACCCCCCAGTTGGAAGAGATGCATTGGGCAAGGTATTGGGGGAGTGGGGTGAGAACCTCCCCATGCCTCTGGGCCTGCCTCCTCCCAGCTTGTCCATGAGCTCACCAGCCCAGAAGCTCTCCAAACCTCAGTCGCATAATACCTATTTCCCATTCTCTAATGCTTCCCAGTCTTTCTGGGCTGTGACTCAAGGCAGAAGACCAAAATTAAGTCACCATGTATCTCTGAAGGTCAGTTACCGGCAACCGTTCCCGGTACAGATTACTACATGTAGAAGGCTTCCTAACTGCTAACTGTTGGGGTCCGTGATCAAAGGAGCGAGACTGATACAAAGCAAAGGTCAAGCAAAGCTTTATTTCACGCCAAGCATCAAGAATCAAACTGACCGGTCAGGGCTGTCTCTTACGAAAAGGTGACGACAACGACCCCGGCAAGGCCGCTCCCAACGTGGCCGCTCTGGACGAGACTGCTCCCCAGACAGGGCCGCTCCCGGGACAGGGGCTGCTCCGGCAAGGCCGCTCCCCAGGCAATGCTGCTCCTGACTAGGCCACTCACCGAGGAGGCCTCACGTTGAGGAAGCCACTCCCGGAATGAAGCTGCTCCCCGGAATGACGCTGCTCCCGCAAGGCCGCTCCGCGAGGCCACAGCTCTGGGCGGCGGGACCGCTGGCGGCTCTCACGGTTTTGAAAGCTCTTACAGCTCTGACTGCTCTGGCGGCTCTGACAGCTCTGTCAGCTCTCCCGGCTCTGACGACTCTCTACTCCTCTGATGGCTCTCCTACTCCTCCAACAGCTCTCCTTCTTCTTCTCCAGCTCTCCGTCTTCTCAGCTTCTGCCTCGCAGACTAACCTTTATAGGGGGGTGGTTGAGCCCCACCCCCACACAGGTGGCCAATGGGATTTAAACTTACCTCAGTAAATATATGTGCGCCCCTCTGATTGGATGTCTTCACCTGGCCTGACCCGCCCTTGTATCTAGACTTTGCAAGTAAGTTCCTCTGGGAGGGGCAGGGTCAATCTAAGTTCACTGCATAGGGTCAGTCTAAGTTTACTGCAACAAAATGGCTCCCTCTGACCAACCAGGCCCTTACACTAACAAAATAATTTTTTTAGTTCACTTAAATAAAGGAGTTACCAGGAAGCAATAGAAACTTCACAAGCTCATGAGTGTGCTTTATGCTGAGTTTCCAGAAGCAACTCCCAGAACCACAGTGCAGAACCAACATGATAAGGGACACATCTGTGCTGCCTCACACTGCCTTTGCCTGAGTCAGTAAGATTCTGGGGTCAGGGAATTGCTGCCAAAGCAACTAGAAAGTTCTAGAACCATCTCCCTTTACTGTAATTGGAAAACTGCTCTTGCTACTTTCAGTCCCGCATTTGTACTGTATAGGAGCAGATCCAGGTTTAGAGAAGCCTGAAGCTTATACGATCTTGGAGGTTCTCTTTAATAAAATGAATATAGAATAATATGTAAAAATTTGATATAATAATTAATATGTATGTAGAATTAGAGAAGTAACCACACAGATTACCTATTTCTAATAGGAGATAAAGATCATTACCACCACTGAATGCGGGCAGGATATGCCACTCTAAAATGTGTCATTTTAAGGGGCGTAGGGTTGTTCAGTTTGTTAAGCGTCTGAGTCTTAGGTTGGGCTCAGGTCATGATCTCAGGGTCATGGGATCGAGCCCCACACTCAGCACAGAGTCCGCTTAAGACTCTCTCTCCTTCTCCTTCTGCCCCTCCCTCACCACAGTCTCTCTCTCACTCTCTCTCTCTTTCTCTCTCTAAAATAAATAAATCTTTAAAAAAAATATGTCAGTTTGGCACAAGGATTATTTTTTAGCTGAAGACAAATGAGAATCAGCAGATGCAAGAACAGTTCTCTGCCCTTCCCTTTTCTGTATATATTTCCCTGGTGAAGGGGTCCCCTCTTCCATACCAGGAAGACAGTGCTCTTATCACAGAAGATAGACTGAGCATTGAGATGAGTCTCCATAAGCCAATCTTTGTATAAAAATAGCCCTTATATTCCATCAGTTTCTTCCATGTACTGCTAGTCACTTCTCCATAATTTATTGTCCCTTGAAGCCCAAACACCCTTTCCTTTGTTAAAATAATATGTAAGCCCCTGAGTCTATCTGCTTGAGTTTTATGTCTTTTCTCAGAACTCCTATGCACTAAAATATTAATAAATGTTAATATTTATGGAGGGGGGGGTCCCTGCTCAGCAGGGAGTCTGCTTCTCCCTCTGTCCCTCCCCCTGCTCATGCTCTCTCTCTCTGCTCTGCAGGCCTTTTCTCCTGATAATCTGTCTTTTGTTAATTTAATGTATGTGCCCTCAGTTACTGAGCATAAAAGGAAAAAGGAAAGTATTTTTCTCCCTGACATAGCAAAATCTAAAAAAATTATATATCATTTTAAAATTAACCGCCTGAGGGGCGCCTGGGTAGCTCAGTGGGTTAAGCCTCTGCCTTCAGCTCAGGTTATGATCTCAGGGTCCTGGGATCGAGCCCCACATCGGGCTCTCTGTTCAGCGGGGAGCCTGCTTCTCCCCACTCCCCGCCACCCACCTGCCTCTCTGCCTACTTGTGATCTCTCTCTCTCTCTTTCTGTAAAATAAATAAATAAAATATTTTAAAAAAATATAAATAAGTAAAGTTAACGGCCTGATATACATCTATGCTCTCTGTTCCTACTTTGTGGTTGAGAATTCCTTAGTTACTTTTCCATTTTTTGTGTGTGTAAAAATAATTTCATGTTACAATTTCCTATAGAGAGAATAGAGAGATAAGTGAACCTCTCCTTCAGCATGGCATGGTTGGTCAAATTTTATTTGTTATAAGTTAATAGAAATATTTAGAAATTTTCTATTGCTTTCAACTCTGTTGCTTTCACAACTAGCAGGAAGGCTTATAAATATTTAATATTGTTCCTCATTGGGGGAAAACTTGTGTTCGTTTCCATTTTTACGTGTTTTGTAAGATTTGGGGGGGTATTTCAAGTTTTCTTGTGAATAACATAACATAATAGCACTTCATTGATCATTTTCTCATTGACGTCCCATGTGTATTATAGTGACATTTTACCACTTTTATATTAGTTTCAATGATGTCAAAATTTTCTCTAAATACTAAGAATTCAAATCACTTTCAAATATGCTCTCTGGTTCATGTCTTTCTGTTAAAAAAATCAAGATCCTATTCACTATTTCTATTCATATTTTATCTGAGGAAACATAATTTCAATGATTTCTGTACTCAGACTTAGTTTTTTGCTTTTTCCAGATTTCATTAATTATTTTGCCTGACAGCTTTTCTGTAGTTGTTTTCTAATAAACAAATTCAGAGGTGCCTGGGTGCTTCAGAGGGTTAAGCATCAGATCTCAGGGTCCTGTGACTGAGCCCCCCCATGGGGGTTAGGGGTGTTGGGGAGGGTGGCCCCTGCTCAGCAGGGAGTCTGCTTCTCCCTCTGCCCCTCCCCCCTGCTCATGCTCTCTCGCTCTGCTCTCTCAAATAAATAAATAAAATCTTTAAAAAATAATAATAAACAAATTCAAAGA
Organism: Enhydra lutris kenyoni; assembly: GCF_002288905.1. Taxonomy (NCBI): domain Eukaryota; kingdom Metazoa; phylum Chordata; class Mammalia; order Carnivora; family Mustelidae; genus Enhydra; species Enhydra lutris. The sequence goes on from NW_019154177.1 coordinate 1,886,901, forward strand.
TGACAATGGAAGGTGCTTTCTGTTGCTACGCCTCAGGGATCTGTAATTTCTCACATGTTTTACTTGACCATTGCAAAACGTCTTTCCAAATGACAGCCGAAATTTATCAACTCTTTGAAAATTTCTTTGGATTCATTTGTGTTGGGATTCTCTTTTACAGCTTTGGAAACACCCCTTGTTAAGGGAGTGTCCTTACAGTAACCCAGTGCTGGTATCCTGAGGCTCGAGCAGAGGTGTCATGGCTTCCGCAGGTGGTCAGGCCTCCTCGGGAACCTTCACACCCTGCCTGCACCCTACAGCACGGTGCTGGTGAGTTGGCAGAGTCCGAAGTCTGTGTGTGACCTACACCAGGAGGCCAAACAACACCAGCCTGCACATGCGAGTAACAGGGAGCCACAGAATGCGTCCCTAAACCAGCTTTCTTTTAGCCAGGTGAAGGAAAGCCTCCCAGCATGTCATTAGCAGTTGGCATGAGAATTATGTCGGAGCATGTCAGACGGGCTGAGGCCCCAAGGGGCAGGGCCCCAGACCCATGGCCAAGAGGGTTCCTCACTCGGTGTGAGAAAGAATTTAAGGACAAGCCCTATAGAGAAAGGGACAAAGATTTATTTAGAGAGAAGAAAGGAGCTATTTCACAGACCAAGTATTGGTCTTCCTCCCAGAGAGAGAGAAGGGAAGCCCCCTTTGCCTGTAACAAAGGGTTTTATAAGTTTTTTAAAATTAGCTGATTGTATAGGGAAGGGCTTACTCTTTAACTTTGGTTTCTCATTATATTGGGTGGTTTTCCCCTTCTCTTAGGGTTGTGGAGTTACCCACAAGGAGCAATTTTAAGAAGGTCCAGCTTTGGAGCTTTTACTATTTGAGGGAGTGGGGTCTTGTGGTTTTCCCTAAGTCACACCTTGTGACATTTTTTATGACCTGCTGACTTTCAGGTAAGGGTCAGCCTAAAACCAAAATGGCTGTACTTTGGTCAACTTGTCTCCTTACTCTCCCTTTCCTCCTGCCTCAAGAGGGAAGTTGGAGTGTAAATGAGAGTGGCCTTAACTAATTCTTAACTAATTAGTTCTAATAGTTTTATAATATATAATATATAAATATATATTATAATATATATTTGGTGGGAAATTTTACAAAAATACTTTATGGGCACATATTGCTAGGATCCTTCTCAGAGTCTTGGAAGGTGCATGCCTGTGCCAGTAAGGGGCTTACAAAGATCAAATTTTATCAGTTTCATGCTAAATCCTCTTCTGACATTCCCTGGAAGCCAACTGCACCAGCAAAACTGTGCTGTTTGTTACAAATTTAGCTCAAATCTGAATCAAGAATTCTGCTTCCGGACAAGAGGGAGTAGCTCTCAGAAGTCAAGAACTAGAAAAGCCATAATAAATACAGAAAATCATTTGTATAAAATATCAGAGAGCTACTAAAGCAACAAAGACAAAGAAGTGAATAGGTATTCAGTTTAATATTCCATGGAATGAAGAAGTGTGAAGGGAGCTGAGGTTGCCTTTTTCCCTGGGGACTATGCTGATTCTTGATGCAGGGAAGAAGCTAATAACTTACCTTTAGCTGTTAAAAGGACTGACAGTAGGGAATAAAGGGAAAACCCAGAAATTCGTCGTTCTTTAGCTAGTGTGACAAAAATGAATCAAGGGCCTGAAATACAAGGGAGTTTTTCCCTCAAAGTATTTGACAAGCCTTTAAGTTAAGAAGGGAAGGAAATTTAAAAGGTTTGTCCAACACTGCTGAAAATCACAGGTGAATTTTCAACAGTCTTAAGGTACTGAGGAGTAAATTCAGAGTTTAAGACTAACCCCGAGGTTACTTTACTAGTTTCTCAGTTGAAAGACCTGTTATAAAGCGAAAATGAAATTTTGGGACTTCATCAAGATCAAAAGCTTCTGCACAGCAAAGGAAACAGTCAACCAAACAAAGAGGCAACCCACAGAATGGGAGAAGATATTCACAAATGACAGTACAGACAAAAGGCTGATATCCAGGATCTATAAAGAACTTCTCAAACTCAACACACACAAAACAGATAATCATGTCAAAAAATGGGCAGAAGACATGAACAGACACTTCTCCAATGAAGAAACACAAATGGCTATCAGATGCATGAAAAAATGTTCATCATCACTAGCCATCAAGGAGATTCAAATCAAAACCACATTGTGATACCACCTTACACCAGTTAGAATGGGCAAAATTAACAAGACAGTAAACAACGTGTGTGGGAGAGGATGTGGAGAAAGGGGAACCCTCTTACACTGTTGGTGGGAATGCAAATTGGTGCAGTCACTTTGGAAAACAGTGTAGAGATTCCTTAAGAAATTAAAAATAGAGCTTCCCTATGACCCAGCAATTGTACTGCTGGGTATTTACCCCAAAGATATAGATGTACTGAAAAGAAGGGCCATCTGTACCCCAATGTTCATAGAAGCAATGGCCACGGTCGCCAAACTGTGGAAAGAACCAAGATGCCCTTCCCTGGACAAATGGATAAGATATGATCCATATACACTATGGAGTATTATGCCTCCATCAGAAAGGATGAGTACCCAACTTTTGTATCAACATGGATGAGACTGGAAGAGATAATGCTGAGTGAAATAAGTCAAGCAGAGAGAGTCAATTATCATATGGTTTCACTTATTTGTGGAGCATAAGAAATAACATGGAGGACATGGGGAGATGGAGAGGAGAAGGGACTTGGGGGAAATTGGAGGGGGAGATGAACCATGGGACTATGGACTCTGAAAAACAATCTGAGGGTTTTGAAGGGGTTGGGGGTGAGATGTTGGGTGAGCCTGGTGGTGGGTATTATGGAGGGCACATATTGCATGGAGCACTGGGTGTGGTGCATAAACAATGAATTCTGTTACACTGAAAAGAAATATAAAAAATTAAAAATTAAAAAAAAAGAAAGAAAGACCTGTTATCCATAAGAACAGGAATAATGAGGGGCAACTGGGTGGCTCAGTGGGTTAAGCATCTGCCTTCAGCTCAGGTCATAATCCCAGGGTCCTGGGATCGAGTCCCACCCTGCACAATGGGGAGCCTGCTTCTTCCTCTCCTTCTGCACCTACCCCTCTTGCTCCCCCTCCTCATGCTTGCACTTGCTTTCTCTCAAATAAATAAAATCTAAAAAAAAAAAAAAAACCAAACCCAAAACTTTTCCAATATGGCAGCTCTGTCTTGACTCAGCTTGGGCCCCACCAGGATGAATGTGCTCAACATCCCCCTCTGCCTCACAAAACAAAAGTGAGCCTTGTTTGTGGGAAAATAACATCATCCGAAGCTAATACGAACTTGTAAGTTTTAAAATATATAGCATCTAGCACTGTACACAGATGTCTTATAAACAACGTCTAGCAATTAGGATGCTAGGAAGTCCTTAATCATTTGTTGCAACTATAGTTATTTCTAAAACTGGTGACTGTGGAACAACATGGATTTGAAATGTGTGGGGTCCACTTATCCACAAGTTCTTTTTCAGTAAATATGGTACAGTCCCGTAAATATATATTCTCCTTATTACGATTTTTCTAGCATTTTCTTTTTGACAGCTTTATTGTAAGAATATAGTATATAACACATATGACATACAAAATACGTGTTAATGGACTATTTATGTTATCAGTAAGGCTTCTGGTCAACAGTGGGCTATTAGTGGTTACATTGGGGGGTTAAGTTTTGCATGGATTTTTGACTGCACAGGGGTGGCACCTCTGACCTCCTGCATTGTTCAAGGACCAAGTGTACAATACATCTTCCATTTAAAAAAAAATTAGGTGGTCAGAGAATAATATAACATAAAGTTATTCCAGAAGTTCTTTCCAAGCAAAAGAAGAGAGCTATCCGAATAAGTGGGTTCCTGACAAAAAGGGTCCTCATGGTAAGAAGGGAGGTATGTAACTCTGGGTAACAGTGCCAGAGGAAAAATAAAGCAAAAATGAACAAAAGTGGGACTTTCAATAATGCATTCAGTTTCCTAACGCATTCTGTTTGAACCTTTTCAAGTTTGTTTCAATGTCCACATATCTATAGAGATAATGAATTGCTCTAATCTATTGAATAGCAATAATCATAGGATTATTGAGGAAATAATCCTTTCAAAGGACAGCTGGGCATCTGTTTGGATAATAAATTCAGCAGATCCATCCCTACTTTCAGGACCTGAATAAGTGGGCCTTTCTTGGTAATTTCTATATTTAGGAACTTCTGAGACAATTTCAGTTTATATATACTTGGTCCATTCTGCAGAATAAATATTTTTTTTTTAAAGATTTTATTTATTTATTTGACAGATAGAGATCACAAGTAGGCAGAGAGGCAGGCAGAAAGAGAGGAGGAAGCAGGCTCCCTGCCGAGCAGAGAGCCCCATGTGGGGCTCGATCCCCGGACCCTGGGACCATGACCTGAGCTGAAGGCAGAGGCTTTAACCCACTGAGCCACCCAAGCGCCCCTAAATATTTATTTTTATTTATATTTTCTTTAGTCCTTGCTTATTTTCTTTTTAAACTGTATTTTTTTCATTTAAATTACAGCCTGTTAAAAATAAATTACAGCCTATTGAAAAATACTGTAAAAAATTCATACAGTAGTACTATTTTTCCTTGACCATCCCCATCCCTATTTTTATTTTATCCAGAAATAATCACTGCTATTAATTTCAAAAAATGTTTAAATATAGACAGAATTTTAATTTTTTTTTCCCCAGGTTTTTCTTTAGGCCCTTCCTCCATTTCTTCCTCTAGCAATTGTTCTCTGCCTGTCTCCAGGCTACTCATGTGAATTATCTAAGAAATAGCATTTGTTATTATTCTAGAGGAAAACAAACGTATTTTCTCATAAAATCTCCTACAGAAAATACATAAGAAAATTGTATTTAGGGTGTACTAAGTTATTATTTTACAAAATTAGAATCATGTTCTGTGAGTTTTTCTGCATTGTTCTGCTCATTCAGCAATATCTCAGGAAAACATCTCCAAACCATTCGTTAGAACCATTGCTTATTTTAGATGGATGAATATTGCATTCTATGAATATAGAAATGATTTAGTGAGTGTCCTCTCAAAAGACCCGATATTTTTCTCCATCTTTGGCCATTAAAACATTTCTACATCAAACATTAATGTCCATTTGTCCTAATATAATGTTAGACTTTTATGAGAGAGAGATATTCCAAGGGGTGACAAGTTTGAGAATATGTAGTTTTTAAGAGTCATTGCCATATTTTCCCCCAGAAAACCTTTAACACTCTGAATTTCCACCAGTAACCTGTGAGTAGCCTTTTTCCTTCATTCTCATTAACAACAGAATTCAATTCCCATTTGCTTCCAGGCTGGTGAGTATGAAGAGTTTTATCATTGCTATTTTAATATACACTTCTCTACTTGGGAACTTGGTCATATTTCTTACATTGGTCATTTGGACTTGCTTAATCTCTACATTTTTAATTTCTGTAATTTGTCATTTTCCTATGGGGTTACTTGTGGGGGGTTCCTTCAAATTTGTTAAAAGCTTGTGGTTTTGTCTATTTAATAGGTCCTAATATTTTTTCAGAATTATAAATATATGTCTTCCAAATCTATTCATCTGGAAATGAAATTGAAATATGCCTGCATGTTATAATACATAAATAATAAATATATATTGTCTGGATTAAATATTGCAACATAAAAAAATTAAATCTTACAAGACAATCTATGCAATCCTGAGTTGAAGAAGAGCTTAGTAATTAAGCCTAGAAGTTTTAAAATCCATGAAAGATAAGGTGGATATGTTGGCTCTATGTTAGTTTTTAAAACTACTTTATGTAAAATGTATTGTAAATCAAGCTAATGGGCAATTTTCTTGATATAAATTACATGGAGGCCTATTTAGAGAATTTACACATGGAATAAAGAATTCCTTACTGATAGAAGTAATTGCGTGCCTTTAGAGAACTCAGTGAGTAGCTGAAAGTAAATGAAACCCAATTCAACAGAAAAAAAAATCAAACTTTTTTGAATACTTTAGTCCCCATTGTCATTACTTCTGTCTCAGGAAAAGTTGAGAATTTGGTCTCTAGAGGAAGTTTGCTGAGCAAATCGAGAGCAAAGAGAAATATCATTTCAAAGATCTCCTCTCTCTCCCTCCCCATTGGGTATGTGACTAATTACTATAAACTATGGGGGAAGAATTTTACAACTCCGTGTTTGAGATTTCCACCAGAAACCAAAGATTGGTGTTTACCAATCTTGGCAGACAAAGTACACCATACTTCTATTTACAAAACTGGTTAGGAAAAACCCTCCGAAAACAGCAGCTGATGCCCTCATTCCAAGGCACGTGATACCTGAACATTCCGGTCATCTGTGATACTTTGTCCTTCTCTTCCAGTCAACTCTGAATGGAAACTCGTGACTTATACGAGTGTAACTAAAAGAAACGGAATGAGTGTCGTCAAACCAGTTCCACAGCTAAACGACTTACGAAGACGTCGCTGTATCTATGAACTTTAATTCTATCTGAATTCAAGCCTTCTTGGACACAAAAATAAATGGATCTATATCCAGTGCTTAAAATGGAGGTAAGTAGAATACATTTCCAAAAATTACTAAATTTGGGGCGCCTGGGTGGCTCCGTCGTTTAAGTATCTGCCTTCAGCTCAGGTCATGATCGCAGGGTCTGGGGTCCGGATCAAGTCCTGCCTCAGGCTCCTTGCTCAGGGGGGAGCCTTGTGCTACTTCTGCCTTGTGCACTCTCTCTCTGTCAGATAAACAAAATCTTTTTTTAAATTACTAAATTTATTTAGTATTACTTAGTAATATACTTATACATTAGCCTACCATAATTCTATAATATACTTACATACCAAGTATAGTATTATTTATGCTTAGTAAAATTTGAGTGTTCTAAGCACTCATTTCATAGACTACTTATGTTTCACATCTCAGCAAAGACCAAATTATCTGCTAGGAAAAATGTGCTTCATTCCACTTTAGCTTCCATAAGCCCTTATATATAATATTATTTTGAATATGTTTGTAATCTCTATGGGAAATCACTTTAGTACAGGTCAGTCTTAAGTTCTAATCTTCAGTTGCCTACTTACTGGCTCTCAGACCTTGGGCAGGTGACTTCTCTGAGCACATAAATTCAGTCTGCCTGCAAAATTAATTGTTCATAAATAGGAAAAACTTGGTTTTTTTTTAGCAAACTTCTTTGTAAATTATGCTAAGCCAAGCTACATTGTGTTAGCTGTGTGAAAAATCACTCAATATTCTTCCTCATGCTCCAGCAAGAAGACGGGATCTATGTGATATTTGGAACCCTATCTTTTAGGCATATGAGATAATTCGAGAGAACTTAAACAGTTTTTATGCTGATGGGAAATATCAATCCCATTACATTACAAAACATAAAACTGACATCCAAAGCCATTAACTTGTCCAATTATACAATGACTTACTGGCAGGTTTGGGACTAAAATTCTTGTTACCTCTTTTCTCAAGACTGTCCATATTGTGGTTTTTAGAGATGCTCCTGAGACTCTGTTAAACCTTATCTTTTTGAGTGTTCAAGCTCAGATAGGGGATGGGAGGATTCAACAAAGAGATGACAGATATAAAGTCAACCTATGTACAGGTTTTAAAAAGGACATGATGATATGTGTTCATCTGGGCAAATATTCTAAACCATGGGTGAAGACATTCTAAGCAGATCACCAATAAAGTTTGCTAATATCCCATCCGCAGCTTCTAAAATGCTCCTTCTGTTAACTTAGGGTTCAACCCAGACGTGGTCCCTTTACCAGTCCCCTTGGTATCTCACAAAATCAAATGTTCTGTTTTGCTGCCCAATTGAATATTTGCCACTCAAAGTGTGGGTAACAAGATGCTGCCCATATAGCTTCACTCAAAAGCAGAGGAATCTACTCAGTGATCCTCAACATATTAGCCACAATGCCCATATGCGTGAACAGTACAGATGTGTGAACAGGAAATAAACATAAACAGGAAAATGATCAGGACCCCATCTCATGTAAGTTCAGAGATGCAGATAAGGACTTCCTAGGTTTTTGGTTGCTTGTTTCAAATGTTAACAAATCCTTCAGTCCTAACTTTGAGACTATGAATTAGAATTCAAATTACCTAACACCTCTTGGAGGATTCACTCAGCTGAGGTCAGATGGAGATCCCATTTAGAGAAGGGTTATGTTTCAGGAGGAATTTTTGGCCCAGCAGCACAAAGGGATGGACACATTTGGGGAGAGAGTGTGTGAGATTGAGGTTGGGAGTGTGTGGGCAGGAAAATAATGAATTTTGAGACAATAAAAGTATATCAGAAATAAGATATACAGTGGCCTTGAAAGAGAACTACCAGGCTTCCTAAGGTATGATCTACATCAAGAAGATCCTGAGGGAGGAAAGAAGGTAAGAAGACATTTATAAAACGTGAAGATATTCTAATTTTAAGAAGCATACAATAAGATTTTATATTAATTTTAAAAAAACAAGCAATAAAAACATTTCATTAAGTAAAACATTCTCCTGGGAATTGAAATTTATATTTAGCTTTATAAATCGGGTGAGCTAGGAGAGTTTATAAAGTTAACATTCAAAGCCACAAAGATGAGATGTACTTCAATCCATTCTTTCATTTTTTGAAGGACGGGCAAGTTTCAGGTACTGCTCAACTTTTGTGTTTAGTTAATTACCCAATTAGTTCCGACATTATATACTTGCTGCCAGTTGTGCTCTTTTGAGATATTTAAACCAGTTGCCTTTCTTGTTGTTGAAAAACTCCCTAGACTGATTTCACGTGGCCAAATTGTCCCCCACTGCAAAATTTAAATTCAATTCATGAGGTTCAGCTTGGAATGAATTGTATAATTTGCTCCTTACAGCTTCCATTGATGTGGGATGCACCAATAACCCAGAGCTCACCCACTGGGTCTCCTTCTCTCTCTCTCTCTCTCTCTCTCTTTCTCTCTCTCTCTCTCTCTCTCTCACACACACACACACACACACACACACGTCTCCCTCAGATCATAATCCAATTTTCTAGCAAATAAATTTGCTGATGCAATCTGAAATATATTATAGTTATAGGTATTTTTAAATAATTCTTCCCTAAAGGAATCTACCCTTTAGTACCTTAAGAACTGACTTGAGTCTTTCCTGCTAAAACTAAAACTAGGTAATAGAAACGTTAATGGAATAATTACATTTTTATGCGGGATATAAACTGGGCATTTAGAAATCACTTTCATATTTAAATACATTCCATTGAAGGATAAGCAGTGAGCCAACCCTGTGTCCTGTGTCCTGCTCTCGGGTTTTCACTCTGTGTCTGTATCCCTGGCTACATTCATCAGGAAACACTCCTGACAGAGCAATGCACTTGTATAAAATTCGATTTTATGTAGTTTGACACATTTAAAAAGGAAACGTAAACTGAAATAGCTTAATTTTACTCAAAAGGTCCTCACCTTATGAAATAGTCCATTGTTAGGAAAGAACTATCTTTGTCTCCTTATGAGATCGTTCAGGCACGATTTTAAAGAAAAATCTCTCGCAGGTAAACTGGAGTTGCCCATTGTTTTCTGTTCCTTTAGATGCGTAGTAGAATGTTTCCACGTGTGTAACAGTAACAGAAACAGAACCGGAGAGAATAAGCTAAGGGGATGCCTCGAAGTCAAAAGCTTTTAGTCAAGAAAACCGAAAATCACATGTATGCTTATAATCTTTTCGTAATTCTAAAATGCCATTAATTGCAAGAGGTTTAAGCCTTGATTATGACAGCTTTGCAGCAAAACAAGATGGAACACCACCATCTAAAACACAGTTCTCTGAAAATTCTAAAGACACCTTAAAGTCTGTTACATAATGACAAAGAGAGAAAAAGAGGTACCAACTATAGGACTTTTAAATGGTAATAGATATGTGCTCTGGGCCAGCTCTGCTGGAGGGGGGCGATGGGCAAGCTCTGAAGATCTGCTCCGCACAACCCCCATGCTGTTTTTTAAACTTTCCACCATAGTTACTAAGCTCATACCTCTTTTGTGTCCTTGAGGCTTTAGCACCCTCTGTCAAATAAATAAATAAATAAAATCTTTACAAAAATTAAAAATAAAAAAATAAAAAGACTTAGTGATGTAGAACCAAGCCAGGAAAGAAGGATGGTAGACAACATGGAAATCACATAGGCTACATTTAATTTTTGTCTGACAGCCCCCATTTAGCTATTAGCTAATCAAACTGTACAGATTTTCCTTCTCCAAATATACTGCTATTACTCTCACAGCCCAGGATGGAAATTTTCTTTTTTCTTTTTTAAAAGATTTTATTAATTTATTTGACAGAGAGAGACACAAAGAGAAAGGGAACACAGCCAGAGGGAGTGGGAGAGGGAAATGCAGGCTTCCCACTGAGCAAGAAGCCTGGCTTGATCCCAGGACCCTGGAATCATGACCTGAGCCTAAGGCAGATGCCTAACCACTGAGCCACCCAGGCACCCCATGGGATGGGGATTTTAGAGCAGAGCTGGAAGATAGCCCACTGACTCAGTGCACTTCACTGGGTCCCACATGAATCAAAGTGGAAAGAAATAATAAAAATCAAAATAAAATAATAAGGTAAAAATAAAAATCTGAAAATCGAAGGAAAAATAAACTGATACCTAATTTATCCTGATACCCTCTGTGGGCCTGCCTCTGGTTTTGGTGACCGCACATACAACAGCTTCCTTTTTGAGGAGGAACCAACGGTGGGCACTGAGGGGCAGAATCCCGAAAGAAGGGTCATGCTGAGTTCACAAAGCCTTGGAGCCCATTTGGCATTGATGAGGTTGTCCTTTGATTTGAACTCACGCCAAAATAAAACGATTTCCATAAAGAATATTTTAAAAATTATACCATGACAAGGGAAACTTATTTAAAAACAAAAACAAACAAACAAACAAAACAAAAAAAACTCCTAGGCATAAAGATGAGTTTAAGTGTTGGAAATCATAAAGTCATGAACACCTGTTGCTATATTTTTACATACATACACAGATCCCCTAAATACCATCAGCTCCTGGACACTAAGAGCCAACTCTGACGTCTCTCTGTATCTTCAGGGTCTAGCACACTTCTGTCTGCAGGGGATGTGCTTCCTAAGTGGTTGAAGACTGATGTCCATCTAACTGTGACAGTGGCTAGTGTGCTGCGAGTTGCTACTTGGGCACCAAGATGGAGCGAAGGTCGAGTTTGTCTTGCAGGAGCTTCCAGGCTCGTGTACAAGTGACACGTACAACGTGTGTGAGGACGTGATGTGCACAAGCTATGTGAAGTAAGAAGACAACTGGAAAGAGGGAAGTGTTACAGTCAGGCTACACACAAAATTCCACTGGAAGGTCAAAGGAAGGAGCTCAGTAAATGGGAAAGGCTCATGAAGGAGGCAGAATCTAACAGTGATAGAAAAAACTTGAGTCAGGGGTGGCTGGTTGCCTCAGTAAAGCACGCCACTCTCAGGCACGAGGTTTTGCGTTCAAGCCCCATGCTGGGAGCGGAGCACATTAACAACAACAACAACAAAAGGAGAGAAATTGAATCAATGATGTGGCATTATTTTGGAAACAAATACAATAATAAAAGGAATTTGGCATGAAAGGAATTAGGTTTCCTGGACTATAGAAATGGTTGAAATTGTTTCAAAGTATTTTTTTGTGTGTGTTCATTCTTGCAATATTATCTAATAACTGTGCTTTTCCTAGGGGGAAAACCCATCTAAGACACAAAATGATATCACAACTATTTAATCTAAAGATGCGCTTTTAAGGGTGGATAAAGCCTTTAAGGGTTACTATGTGTGTGGAAGATGAGTGAATGTGCCCACCCCCCACCCAAAAAAAAATGAGTGAAGAAGTGTCTAGAGTTTGGTGCTCTGGAATCTATCAAACTTCTTCCCCTGATTGCTTTCTGGCCCAGCGCTGTCATTCCCGATTCTACTCCTGTGCTCCCCGCTGCTGTAGTACTTTCCCTGTCCTTGTGCCCTCACTGGCCACAGAAAGCCTGGGAGGATGTCACATGTGACATCACGCATGAACCAGAGTGCGTATCGGCTGAGACCGAGAGGGGATATTGTGGGGGGACTAATAGTCCCTAGAATACATAAAACAAAGTTAAAATACACATTGCTAACAGTTTAATGAACAAGAATAATAATGAAAAACTTACATTCCAATATTGATAAAAATAATGAAATAATTTCGAGTGTCCTGTTAAGATTTCTTTGGCATGAATCATTTTTAGCAGGTAGAAAGGACATATTCACATGGGGAACGCAGGGCCCTGAGTAGCTTCTGCCCAAAGCATCTCAGAGTTTCCACATCCCTCCCATCCTTTCCCAAATATGTCTGTGTTTCTCCAGGCCATGCACCTTGCCAGGCAATCTACACTAAAAACCACATGTCGGCCTCACAGCAGATGGTTACGTGAGCCTTGTTAGTCGGGTTGATGGTTTGGGGGTTAAGGAGGAAATGGGAAGCTTTCAATGGACAACCTTAAGAAATCTGGAGATCTAAAAACCGTAATTCCTCTTTGAGCACCTCAGAGGCCCCCAAATCACTAAAGTTTCTTTCATCCACACTGCTTTCTGGGGGTCAGCGTCCAGATTGAAGGGTATTTCTGTGCCTCACGTCAAGACAACTTAGAAAAATGTCATTATCTTCACCCTATGAGTGAAAAGCCTGAAAAAAGGGCAATGTGACCAAATTGGGCAAGGTGTGATCCCAGGCCTGTCAGACTTCACGTTTCCTTATTATTAAAAAAATCATGTATGAATTCTGAACTTCTAAAAAGTAAAAGGACATGTCTCCTTAAATTGTGTCTGATAACTTGCTAGATACTGTCTATATTTTTTTGGGGGATGGGAGGAGTGAGATTTAAACAATTTTAACTAATTTGCACAAACAGGGAATCTCACTGGCATTAAGGAGACATTAGAATAAATTTCAATGTCAGGAACTGTGCCAACTTCTTTTTTTTTTTTTTTTTAAGATTTTATTTATTTATTTATTTAGAGTTGGGGGAGAGGCAGAAGGAGAGGAAGAGAGAGAATCTCAAGCTGACTCTGGGCACAGAGCCTGACATTGGACTTCATCACATGGCCCTGAGATCATGACCTGAGCCAAAATCAAGAGTCCAATGCTTAACAAACTAAGCCACCCAGGCGCCCCAGAGCTATGCCAATTTCTACCTTAGACTAGGTATCAAGGCACAAGTGAGAACACCAACTTGTGAAATAACAAAAGGTCAAAGGATGCCTCCCGTGAACATGGAAACTGATGACCTGCTTTTAAAATTTTGTAATTCATTTTGCAAAGACACTGTTATGAACACAGAAACACTTTTGAAATACTTGGAAAGATATATTTTTATCAGTACACTTTTCACATTATTCATACTATCAGTCTGTAATTTGTGTAAATTATTAGCAAAGTGATTATAACCAACTGACAGTAAATAAATATGCATTTGTTACCTTACTGACCTTTTATACTTCAGGGAACAAAGAGCTGAACCACTGATCATGAGGCAGGTGAATGAGAGCGTCCCACAGGAGTTCCTCCTCCTGGGTTTCTCAGATCGACCATGGCTGGAGCTCCCGCTCTTTGTGGTCTTCCTGATTTCCTACATCTTGACTATCTTCGGCAATCTGGCAATAATTCTTGTGTCTCATCTGGACCCCAAACTACATACCCCCATGTACTTTTTTCTTACCAATCTGTCACTCCTGGACCTTTGCTACACCACAAGTACGGTTCCACAGATGCTGGTAAACATACGCAGCACCAGGAAGGTGATCAGTTACGGTGGCTGTGTGGCCCAGCTCTTCATTTTCCTGGCCTTGGGTTCTACCGAATGTCTTCTCTTGGCCGTCATGTCTTTTGATAGGTTTGTAGCTATTTGTCGGCCTCTGCATTACTCAGTTATCATGCACCAGAGGCTGTGCCTCCAGCTGGCAGCCGCATCCTGGTTCAGTGGCTTCGGCAACTCAGTGCTGCAGTCCACCTGGACCCTTCACATGCCGCTTTGTGGTCGTCGAGAAGTAGATCACTTCTTCTGTGAGGTCCCTGCCCTGCTCAAGTTGTCCTGTGCAGACACGACAGCCAACGAGGCAGAACTGTTCTTTATCAGTGTGCTATTTCTCTTAATACCCGTGATACTCATCCTTATATCATATGCTTTCATTGTCCAAGCAGTGTTGAGGATCCAGTCGGCCGAAGGCCGGCAAAAGGTGTTTGGCACGTGTGGCTCCCATCTGATTGTGGTGTCACTGTTTTACGGCACTGCGATCTCCATGTACCTACAACCGCCATCCCCCAGCTCCAAGGACCGGGGGAAGATGGTGTCCCTCTTCTATGGGATCATCGCACCCATGCTGAACCCCCTTATATACACACTTAGGAATAAAGATGTAAAGGGAGCATTTAAGAGGTTGATTGTGAGGGTCTTCTTAATCAAGAAATAGGAATGCCTAAATGATAGGTCTTCTTAAAGACTTGAGGTTTAAGCTTTTTAATAATTTGTCTCCAAGTTACCTTATCCTCACTACTCTTAGAAAGAACTGTTATGGTGATCTTCCTCAAATAAAATGTCATTGATAGAGAATTTATTTATTTTCTACCGCCCAAATATATTCCTTGTACGAGTCCCAAGAACTGGTCTATTATGATCCCCTGAAATAGTGTGACCTTAAAATATTTTAACGTCTCAGGCTTTATACCCCTGGTTTGTGTACGTGGGGGAGGGTTAAACTCCTATGAGACTAGAATAAAAGCTTAGTACACAAGACATTTTTATACACATGCAAATACATTCACACGTTAAACCCGCAGTCAACCCAAATGCATTCATATAGGGTCAACCCACACTTCTGTAGGAAATTTGACAGAAGTCCATAAAGCCATTCACAGCCCCCTCCTCCTAAACTGTAGATATAAGGTTAATAGCCCTAGCTTAAATTATTGACACTATCCCCACATCGTAGTCTGAAGATCCACAGTGATTCTTCTTCCACAGTTTACTAGATCTTCTATTCTCCTGCTTCTCTACTTTGTACTTCTGAATTGAACTGTCCTATTCCATTCACCAAATAAAAGTGAGCTGCATTTTAGGCCTGAATCAAATAGTTGTTTTTTGGGGGAAAAAAAAAAAAAAAAAAGTTTTTCATGATTCTCTTACAATCTGTAGTGTCTCTCTCTTTTTAAATCCTAAAGCACTGATAGTCTAAATCATGAAACTATCACATCAGATAATGACTTCCATTACTTATCTAAGGCACTTTTCTCGTGCAAGAAGCAAAGTGTATTAATTCCATGTTAGTTCCCCTGAGGAAGCGAAGACTGTAATTTACACTAATTCCACATGGCCTTCAGCTCTCATCGAAGGGCTGAGGAAGACACTTAAACACTGTGAGTTGGCGATTTGGTTGATTTTAGGATTTACGATTGTCACACTATAATCATTTTAACTGCCTCTTCACTACTCTTCTTTTCCCAGTTTTTTTTCTTCTACTAAATAGATCATAAAAACAAAGTACAATTACTAAGAAATACAATTAGCACGTTTCTTCATAAGATCTTCCAATAACAGCATACATTTCTGCCTCAGGGTAATTACAACCCAACACAATGGATCTCAAAACTTCTTAAAAGGTATCAGAACTCACGGGAGGGCTTTAAAACTCACACCCTGCTCCCAGATTTTCTAAGGTCTGGGTGAGGGAGAGGGCTGGAAATTTGCACATCTAACGAATGCTTAGGTAATGTGGATCTGGGGACCACACTTTAAAGTTGTGTGGGCTAATATTTAAAATAAATAAAGATGTTTTGTTGAGTTCCTATCTTTTATCTCCATGGATGAGAAATATAATTAAAAGGATAAATAGAAGCAAAATGCTAAAGGAATAGATTGACAGATGAGAGGACATTCCCCAAAGAAAATGCATTCATACTTTGAAATCTGGATAAATACTATACTGAACTTCCAGAGATAACTTTTTATATGATCTCAAAGTCAATGTCAGTGATCTTTAAAGAATTGTAAGGAATAGCAGTGAAACCGGAGTGATGGAAATTGAGGTATTTTGCATTTTTAAAAACGAGCCAGTATTTGGTTCAATGCATGATATCATGGTAAACTTTGAAAAAACACAATTAATACAAAATATATATACAAATACTTTACTATCAGTTTGTAATTATTTTAAGTTATTAAGTTAAAATATTATATATTAAATATGCTAATATAAATATATGACATATTTATTATTTAAATATTGATTATTATACTATTATATGTATTATATTATTATTTAATGTAATATACTATTTGACATATTAATATATTAGTTATTGTATTTAATACCTTATTTAAACTATATACTATATATTGTGGAGGCCAAGAAAAACAGGCTGTACCCACCCCAAGTTTAGCCTTGACATAAGTACAGCCATCTTGGCCCTGGCAGCCATCTTAGGTCTCTGAGACCAGTAAATGACCCCTGGCTCCGGGAAGACTGACCAGAGCAAATACAATGAATAGGACAGCTCCAGGAAGACTGACCAGAGCAAACACAATGATCAATCAGGAATAGGATGGCTTATCGTTGTAATAACTCATGTCAGGAATAACATGGCTTGACATTATAATAGATCATGTCAGAAAGAAAAAGGAAAAAACAGGAACAACATGGTTTGACATTGTAATAGAGCATGTCAGAAAGAAAAAGGAAAAAAACAGGAACATAGGGCTAGTAGTCGTGGCCCAATCACCTACTGACACCCCTGCTCTGCCTTTAAAAACTCGGACTGTAATCTGGCTCGGGGTCCAAGTCCCTACTCCGCTGTGTCGGGTATACTTGGGCCCAAGCTTAAGCCTGTCAAATAAACCCTCGTGTGATTGCATCGGTGTCGGCTCCTTGGTGGTCTCTCGGACACGAAAACTCGGGCATAACATATATAACTAGAATTCATTCTGGCTTCATTTAGAACCACCAACACTAAACTAACTTAGTCCAAGTTTATAGAGGTACTAGACTGATAGTCTTAGGGAATGTTAAGTATCTCGATTTCTGAGTAGAATTTGCCCACTTCTCATAGTTTTGTATAATACGGTGCAGTAATGACTAAGATGGCAAAGCACTCTATTTGCTCCTATCTGTGGGGCGACCCTATTGGATGGGGGGTGGGCAACATGGGCAGTGAAGAATGCACCCTGGGCAGAACAAGAGACAGAAATGTATTGGATACACTGGGAGGGAGCCCTGGGTGGGACAGCAAAGGAGAGCCCATCTGCCGCCACGTAGTTACAGGGCAGAGTGAGGGAGGCATGGGATGTATGGGACATTCCCCTTTTTGTTAACTGTGCTTTGCTGTAAGTAGCCCATTGGTTAGTTAGGGTTTATGGCTATTTCAAGGTGGGCTGCTGAATGAGGCTATCTGCATTCAGCCCTGCGGTCCCTGGGCCGTTATGCCTTGCTCAAGTTGCCATTGCTCTAGCCTCTTGTCTAAAAGTGGCCTCTACACTGCCTGCTTACAAATCCTCCCTCAAAAGGTGATTCCTAAACCCTACCACTCCAGAAGGAAGGCACTGTTGTCCCAGGAATTATATTCATTTGTCCTCCTAGAACATGCACTTACCAACAACTTGTATGAACTCAGAGATGACAGGCATACTAGATTAGAAGTGACACCAAATGGGAGAAATTGATAATTCTACGGAAGTCAGAAATAAAGTTAAAAGATAGAAGCCATAAGTAAATGGATGACAATGAACATTAATTAACGCAGAGGAATTCACTTCATATTCTGTACTACAGGCTACTAGAAATGGGAGTCCCATAGTGTCTCATCCGGGAACATACTCTCAATTAAGCATGTGATTATTGCCTTCATTATTGGCTTCATTACGTGTGACAGTCCTCAGGCACTCGGGCTGCCCTAAAGGAAAAACAAATAGTTAACTTGTAGAGATCACAGTCTTGCAAGACCGGAGTCTCCCTTAGTTTACAAATGTCCAGTGATTTGTGAGGAAGAGGCTTTCTTACCAATAGCCTAACTTCCAGAGACCCAGAACTCCGTTCCTGAAGCCCTAAAATCACCCTCCCCTCCATACAACTGAGGGAGGCTGAGACAGGGAAATTTAAATAATTTCTTTTAAACCTGCAGCCCATTGACAAGGATGTGGGATAGGAGGAATGTAACGTTCCTCCAGGAAGCTCCCAACTGTTTTCCTGTTAGTGCCTCATTAGAGGGAAAAAGGCCTTGGCTTGACGATAACAAGGCCTCCAGTTTCCTGAGAGTCTTCATTAGCATACGACAGTCCTTCTGGACACCCCCTTTGTCCTCACCTCCCCAACCCCCTAGTATATAATCACCATCCCTCACAACCTGGGAGCAGCAGCTCTTTCTGCCCATAGGTCCTGTCCCTGCGTTTTAATAAACCACCATTTTGCACCAAAGACTCCTCAACAATTCCTTCTTGGTCATTGGCTCTGGACCTCACCCTGCTAAATCTCACCTGTATTCCAAAACGACATCAATATTGCATTGTATAACTAAATTTTAAAAAAATAAAATTAAAGGTTTTTAAAGGCAGAGAGAGGGCATTAAACAAAGAAGGGAGAATGTTGAATAATCCAATCAAGAAATGGGCAGAGGACATGAAGAGACATTTCTGCAAAGAAAACATCCAGATGGCCAACAGACACATGAAAAAATGCTCCACATCACTCGGCATCAGGGAAATACAAATCAAAACTACAATGAGATCCCACCTCACACCAGTCAGAATGGCTAAAATTAACAAGTCAGGAAATGACAGATGCTGGCGAGGATGCGGAAAGAGGGGAACCCTCCTACACTGTTGGTGGGAATGCAAGCTGGTGCAACCACTCTGGAAAACAGTGTGGAGGTTCCTTAAAAAACTGAAAATAGAGCTACCCTATGACCCAGCGATTGCACTACTGGGTATATATCCTAAAGATACAAACGTGGTGCTCCGAAGGGGCACGTGCACCCGAATGTTTATAGCAGCAATGTCCACAATAGCCAAACTATGGAAAGAACCTAGATGTCCATCAACATATGAATGGATAAAGAAGACGTGGTATATATACACAATGGAATACTATGCAGCCATCAAAAGAAATGAAATCTTGCCATTTGCGACGACATGGATGGAACTAGAGGGTATTATGCTTAGCGAAATAAGTCAATTGGAGAAAGACAACTATCATATGATCTCCCTGATATGAGGAAGTGGAGATGCAATGTGGGGGGGTTGGGGGGTAGGAAAAGAAAAAATGAAAAAAGGTGGGATTGGGAGGAAGACAAACCATAAAAGACTCAATCTCAAAAAACACACTGAGGGTTGCTGGGGGGAAGGGGGGGACGGGAGAGGGTGGTGGGGATATGAACATCGGGGAGGGTATGTGCTATGATGAGTGCTGTGAAATGTGTAAACCTGGCAGTTCACAGACCTGTACCCCTGGGGATAAAAATACATTATATGTTTATTCAAAAAATAAATAAATTTTAAAAAAAAGGAAGAAGAAGGGAGGAATTTATTATCATTGTTTAGGCAAGGCCGTCCTTCTAAGGGGAGCCCATAGTAAATGCCTTAGTATTGACCAGGAAATCCCCTGTGGACTGGTCAAAGGTTACATTCCTGGAGGGTGAAACCGCAGTTAGATTAGGGATTAAGTCTTGGTTTCCTGATATGGGGGCTTAACTTCAGTGATGCCAATTGGGGCCTGCAGTGGTAGTTGCTTTTTTAAACAATCCAATTGGCTTTATTAAATAATTCATGCCTTGGGCGGTGTCCTACCCAGCAAGCATAGGGGAGCTGGAGGGGTGGTGCGGTGTACAAAATGGGAGGCTTCTGCAGAAGGGAGAGTGGGATAAGTAAGTTATTAGCAAAAAAAAAGAAAAGATTGTCCCAGGCAAGGTCACTTCCCTTAGGGAGAAAAGTTGAGGGTTTTATCCTGCAAATTACCTTCTTTTGCTTTGCAGTCCAGGATGCAGAGGCCCAGGTGGCTGACTGACGAGGTGGTGCCAAGGAGCGAGTTCCTGCTGACTGGGTAAGGCTGCATTTCTGGGGAAGGTCAAAACTGCAGTCGGGTCAGGCAGGAAGCCCAGGTTTGGTGACTTGGCCCAAGGGACACGTTTGGGTCCTGTAGTTTTCTTTTGAACAGTAAATTTTGAGGAGAGAGCGGGTACTGTTTACTGATTAGACAAGGCCTGTAAGAGAAAGAGAGGAGCCAAAACTAATTCCGGCTTACAGATACCCTTTCCTCAAGGCTGTGGGGGTGATGGGAAGGGGAACAGAGAACGTGCCACCCCAAAACACGCCACTGTGACACATTGGTTTTCTTTTGTTTTTAGTTAAAGATACTTGAGAAACAGCCAGTGCGACAGCCAGTCTCGGATGTGAAACGTACCCTCCCCGTACCAGCAGGGGTGAAGACATCCTCCCACCAGAAAGAGGGAACCTAGGGCTGTTAAAAAAAAAAAGAAAACCACAATTGAGGGACAGCAGAATAATCCACACCAAAGTAAACGGATATTTGGGAGGGGGCGGGTAGAAAAAGCAGACCCGGAAGCTCTAAAAACGGAGAAGATGCCGTCTTGTAAAGACAATTCACATTGTGAAGAGAAGTGTCCATTCGTAAGACTCCCTGTCCATACCAGGGGGAGAATGACGACTCTAACTCACTAGAAATTGTGGGGAGGCGGGGGGGACGCGGCGGCGCCCAGACTCGAGTCTGTGTGGCAGCCCTTCCGGGTGCTTGGCCTGGTCACTTCCGTAACCGCCTCTTTCCCACACCCGCCCCAACGTCTTTAGCTGAAGTGACTTGGGCCATCCTGGGGCGCGTTCCCAATACGGCTGTCTCCTGTGGAGACATGAGGGAGAAATATTTTATTAAACTTGTTAATTCTTGTTCGTTTCTTGTATTATTGTATAATGGGGGGGGTATATTTTCTCCCCAAGAGAGTCTGTATCAATCGGGGTAGAGAGAAAATCAGGCCCGTCACAGTGTAGCGTGTTTGCCGTCCGTCTGGTCGCCGCTTCGCAAACGCGCTGTTCTCTGTCCGGAAGGTACACAGGCGCCTGCTTCGGCCGCTCGGTTGTGTCTCCTGCTTCGACGGGGGCCGCCGCGTGGCTCGTTTTTCTCCTGTTCCTGTGCGTCCGTCCGACGTCGCTTTGCTCACCAGGCCAGGGAGGAGCGCGGCGCTTCCGTTTCTCACGGGACGTTCTAGCTTCAGAGGGGCCACGTCCGCCGGAGTCCGGGCCCATCTGGACCTAAGGCCGCGCGGCGGGGCTGGAGGGCGCCTGCGCGGGTCGCCCGACGCCGTCACCGCACGCAGGACGGGGCAGGGCCCGCGGGGAGTCTCGGGAGTTCGCTGCCACGGGAACCGCTGCGGGAAAGGTCAGTCCTTGGGCCCCACCCGTCGTCCGCCCGGTCGGCCGCTCTGGCCTCCGCGCCCCCCCGCCCCAGCCTGTCTGAAGTGTGTGAAGAGGCACGAGCGGAGTGACCCCCTGTGGGTGCCGGGGACGCCGCGCTGAGGGTTGCAGGCTCGCTCCCCGGTCGGCGGGTGCCTGCGGGCGTCGAGGAGCCGGCGCGGTGCCCGGAGCCAGAGCTGGGCCGTGAGCTAAGCGCGCCGGACTTCTGCGGGGGCCTCCGAGCCGGGGCGCGGACGAAACAAGGGGCACGATTGCCGCGTCACACGGAACTGAATGTGTGAGAAGAAACACACAAGCAAGAAAGGGGTCAAATGTGTGTGTCCTTCTGAGGGAGGGTGTCGCTGCGTCGAGTGTTAGGGAAAGGCCTCTGGTAAGAGGACCTAGAGCTTCTGAGTGAAAGATGCTCCTGAGGAGGAGAGAGACTGAGGAGACGAGAGGCTGGCCTGGGGGCCGCAAGGGAGAGACACTAAACACTTGCTCTGGACTTGCCCTCGGGGGCTTCAGAGGAATTGCGTGGCTCTTCACGGTTGGAGCATGGTGAATGCAGCTGGAGTAGGAACAGATGGGGGGCGGTGTGGGGGGGGCAGCTCAGGTGTTGTGCATGATGTTAAGGATCTCGGGTTTATCTGTGCCCAGTTACACTTGATCTCTTTGCCCCCAAGTCCCCAGGCTAAGCTGAGCCCCTAAGCACCAACTACAGGGGAGGCTGTGGGTCCTGGAGGGTAGGGGTGGGAATGAATGAATGAGCAACACGGTCCTTCAGAAACTCGGTCATACTCGGTCGGTTGAGCGACTCCTTCAGCCGGGGTCACGGCCCCCCGGCAGTGGTGAGATTTTAAAGGTTGTTTAACTTCTGAGTTTAGCCCTTATGTTTGTCCTCAGATTTGGCAGACTGCCCTGAAAAAGAAACAGACTAGGAAAATCTGTGCTTCACAGGAAAATTCCAGCACACCTTTCTGTTCCGTCTGATCCTGGCCCGCGGGAGCTACTTCACAACTGTCATTTGTAGGCAGCCGACAGCAGTAGAGAACAGTCCGTGTCACTAGACATGCAAATTATTTGTGTCTCCTGTTGGGACATGGACGCTCCACCGCCCCCCCCCCCCCCCCCCCCCCCCGCGGCCACTTACATCGCGGAAAAGCCAGTTGTGCCCTGTGCACGCGTTCGCGTCAACATACCTGATCTATCCATGGCATCCCTTTGAATTCTCCTCTGACCTGGTAGTAACAGCTGATCACTTATTTCATTAAGGGGCTAAATAAAGACTTCATTTTTATATTCGTAGGAGAGTTAGTTATAATTGTACCTTTGTTTGTTTGTTTTGAAATTACCCTTCTTTGAGACCTCTCTGCGCTCGCTTTAACTGCAAGGAGTTTCCGGTGCCACCTGGGTAACCATGGCAACCGAGGCCTGCCTCGCCGCCTGCCTTGCTTTTCTGCGAGGCGGCCAGCAGAGGGCGGTGCTGGGCGCATCACCCCCTCTCGGCCGGCCTCCGGGTCGCGGGATTTGCCACGAAAGTGAGGTTTTCCTGAAAAGTGGGGAAGAAAGGGCATTACAAGGTTCTAGTCGGTAAAAGCAAAAAACGAGATAAGAAGAAAGAAAGGTACGTGTGTTAGCAGTAGCGAGAAAAACAGCGGGCTCAACGTTTTCTAGCTCCAGCGTAAAACTTCCAGTACCAGGCATTGGTGGTTCAGTGGTAGAATTCTCGCCTGCCACGCGGGAGGCCCGGGTTCGATTCCCGGCCAATGCAAGGGCAGTTTTTTTTTTCTCCCTCCCTTTCAATCCTTTCAAATCATTTTGAAACGACCCCCGTGTAGCAGTAGGATTCCTTCCACTTTCGGTTTCTGAGCCAGTTCATCCATGGAGACGAGACGCAGAGTCGCTTCTGCTGCGGTCAGTGTGGCAGGCTGGCGACCGCTGTTTCCCCGACTGGAACATCAGATTTTCCGCTTTCATAATAGGTAGAGTCTGTGTGCTCTGGAGTCATCTTTTGTTGGAAACCTGGGTAACACTGGTATGTAGGCTTTGAAGAAAGAAAGAAAAAAAAAAAAGGAATATCTTCGGACAAAGGCCGCAGCCTTTGGAGGAAACTGTAAAAGGATTACCGAAAGGGTTTTTGGCTGTACCTAGCAGAGTGGCGCAGCGGAAGCGTGCTGGGCCCATAACCCAGAGGTCGATGGATCGAAACCATCCTCTGCTAAGGTAGCTGATCTTTTTCACTTTCTTTTTTAGCCCCCACCCGGCTCCCCCTCCGCCCTCCGCCCTCCCCCCTCCCGCCAAATTGTATACATTTACAACACAGCTTTAGAATCCTATCTTCCCTTGGTCTCTAACTGAAGCTTTAGTAACTTTTGGACGAAAATAACCCACCAATCAGAAGTCTCTAACTAGCAATGTCAGGTGCCCTCTGTTGGGAGCAGAGAATTGATTTTAACCCATCAGCTGGCAGCCGCGTTGTAAACAAGACTGCAAGTTTAGAGGCCAAAAGAACCAAATACAGAGATTCATTCAGTTTGGAGAATTTAAAATTTAAAATAGCAACTTTCCTAACAGTGTCCCTCTACCTCCGCATCCTGGCTCTGTTTTCCTCCTCAGCACTTACCACTACCTGGTAGACAGTATCTTTTATACTATATATTCCCCCACCCCCATCCCCCACCCCTGGGAGCTTAAATTCGCAAGAGAAGAGGTTTTTGTTGTTGTTGTTTGTTTGTTTTTGTTGTTTGTTTGTTTTGGTCTGTTTTGCCACTGTGGACACTGTGGTATCTAGAACACTACCTGGCCCATCTTAGGTGCTGGTGATTTGGTAAATATGTCAAAAACTGCAATTTCTAATGCAGCAAACACCAGTATTGGACAGTTTACTCCATCTTCTTTTACATTTTAAAAAATTAATGGAATAATACAAAAATGACTACACAAAATTGATCTATTATTTAACATAATGATATAGTCACTAGAAACCTTATTTTTAAAGAAAAAGAAAAGCACACAGAAACTGAAGCACTCTTTTAAACATCAGCTCCAATCCTAGTTCTCTTTCTCAGGGCAACTCTACATGAATTTGATGTGCATCTTTCCCCTTTACGTTGTTAATAATTTTTATTTGCAAGGAGCAGCATTTGCAGCTGGGATGAGTGGTGGGTAGAACTGGAGCCTCCTGATTCCCCAGAGTCTTCATCCTCACTTGGGGTCCTCACCTGGTGGCTTTGGATCAAAGACCTGTATGGATGCTGGCTACTGAGATTTCCAAACCACAGAATTTCAGAGAGAGGCTGGGAAGCTCCTTGCGTGAGTGGCCATTCGATGAGCTTTGGAGGAAGACAAGACTGAGACCAGCTCACTTTTCCCCACCTTCCTTTTCCACATTCCTCACCTGGAATCATTGGTACCTTATTAATATCTACAACTTACATTCTATCTCCGTCAGCTTGTAAAATACCCTAAAAATGATTTAAAGGCGATCAAAGACGTGCCCCTCCACAGATCCTGTAACCTGGAGGCTACCTCGTGGCCCACAGGCACCAGTGAGAGGCTGCTCTCCTATCCCCTTCGTCCACTTGCAAGTTGCCGGTGATCTGTTCCAACAGCTCACACCTCTTAATAATCCCCTCTTCCCTTTTTACTTCTCCATGTCAATGTTTCATTCTCAGGCCTGCTTTTATCGGTAGGTACCAGGTCATGGAATGCCAGCACTTAGCCTTCTAAACACCTTTTCTAGTGCAGGAGAGAGAAATTCCTTCTCAGCAGCCGCAGAGAGAGAAAGCTTGTAGGGCTTCATCAAGCGGACCTCGCCACTGATCTCTCTGATGAAGGATTTTCAAAGATGTCGAATGACTTCAGATTGTGACTATGACCTCTGAAAGTCACATTTAAATTCTAAGTCTGCAGATGGTTGTCTTTCTCTTTATTTATTTATTCATTTATTCATTTATTCATTCATTTATTTATTTATTTATTTATTTTAATTTAAATTTGGCCTAGGGAACATACAGTACAATATTGGTTTCTGGTGTCTTTCTCTTTAAAAATGTGTTGCCCTGGTCATAAGATGCTGACTGGAATCTCCTTTTTTTCCTTCAAGACCTTTACCTTTGTGATATTTCTTTGTTCAATCGGAAGACAATTTGGTTCTTATTTCTTTCATGTGCATGAAGGTAAAGTAAAAAAATAACATAAAATCAGTGATTTACTGGATAGTTGATTTAAACAGAATGTGACAGTCTATGTCTCATTTAAATAGACAGTAGAACATAAAGGGCTAAAAGAGAAAGACATAGACGGGGTTCCGGAAGCAAGGATATGCCATTTGCAGAAGGGAGTCATAGTAGAAAGGGAAGATTCTTGATTCTTGTGGCCTCTACTGTCTCTATCCTTTCCTTCATGATGAGACAGGAGAGATGGGAACAGTCACCAAAAGAAAATGGAGAAAATGTTGAGTCTGGACCAAAAAAAGTAGGTAGAGGAGAATACTGCACAATAAGACAAACATCACATAATTTAGAGGAACGGGCTTACTTATCCAGGTAACTATTAAATCCACAATAACTCCCAGTGCCTTTCACCACTTCTTTTTCATTACTGTAATAGCTTAAAGAATTTTAAGTTTTTTCTTTTAGCTCACTTCTTTATCCTTTTCCTTAAACGGCACGAAGTAGCTGGTAGATACCTAATGGGTACATGACTGGTCTCTACCCAGAGCTGTCAAGTGAACAGATTCTTTCCAGGGGAGGATTTGGGAAGCTGGAGAGGTCTGGGCATGGGCCCTGCGCTTTGGTGGCAGGAGAAGGACATGGGACAGCTTGTCATGGGCACAGAAATCTCCCTCAATGCCCAGAGACCTCCAACTGGAGCTTAAGCTTGCTTCTCCCTCTCCCACTCCCCCTGCTTGTGTTCCCTCTCTTGCTGTCTCTCTGTCAAATAAATAAAATCTTAAAAAAAATAAATAAATAAACCTCTGGTTTGGAGGACAGCACAGCTGTCTCTTTAGCTGTAACTTAAGCTAAATGTAGATATTTTATGAAAGACAGAATAGAAGATGAGAGCAAAGCATGGAAAATGGCTTTACGTGCTTTATGAGGGGTGTTCTCTCAAAATTCACATATTTGAACCCTAACCCCAGTGCAGCTGTGTTTGGACACATGACCTTTGAGAGGTAATGAGGGTTATATGAAGTCACAAGGAGGGTCCTAATCCAACAGGACTACGTTCTTACAAGAAAAGGGAAAGACTTGAGAGGTGTGCAAACGGAGGAAGGCCACATGAGGACTCAGGTGCAAGCCCAGGAGGGAAGCCAAGCTAGCTCACACCTTGATCTTGGACTTGTAGCCCCAGAACCCCGAGAAAATAAGTATGTTTAAACCACCCCAATAAATGATATTTTGTTGTGGCAACACCCGAAAAGAATGCAAGCATTTTAGTAGGATGTTTGAACTTGGTTAGGCAGAGGTGTCAGAGGACTAAGAAACATTTGGAAAGAAAAATTCTACCTGCAAAAAGAGCAAGAGCCAGACTTTGGGGGAAACACACATATTTAAAAGGGCATAGGGATGTACAAAATAACCAAGGTCACCAAGTTCATACTGACCTGTTCTGTAAAGTGCAGCTTCCTTACGTGTAACCATATTCCTACATCCTGACATGTCTTCAAAGAGCAGCCCACCAGAATCATGAGTATTCTGTCAGATGTTTAGGTTTACAGGAAATACTAAAGTATTTCTATTTTGAGGACTAGAAGTAGAGAACAGGCTTTTGTTTTGTTTTTGTTTCAGGTTGCTGAGGTTTTTTGTTTTTGTTTTGTTTTTTCATCTTTGACCATAAGTCAATCCTCAGCACTTACCCGTGCGCTTTCTGGTTCTTCCGTCTCTGTCATGTGCACGTTGGACTGTTGGAGAAACTGTTAAATCCAGTGCTTAAAGGGTGACAGAAATAGTAATCCTACCAACCGCGACTCACGGTTGTCCTCGGGAAGTTGAATTTAGGAAGAAAACATTTCAGTTCCGTCTGGAAAAGAGCAAGGCCTTGGAGTTCTGCCTCCGCTCTCGGCCACAGGATGGCAGCAGAGGGCAGCGCGTCCTAATCCGCCGGTGAGGGTCTCCCGAGGGAAAATTCAATATTGGAAAGAGCAAAGAAAAGGAGGGGATGAGAAGGATACGGAGTTCAGGAACACCCTGAAATTAGGGAACTCCTCTCCAACTACGGTAGCTTATGGGCGAAGTCCGCCGCCAACCCGCAAGGCTTAACGACAGGGGCTTCACTAATAAAGTGTAACCGAAGGCGAAATTTCGGCTTTTGCCTCCTTGCAAAGGGCCTCAAAGAACCCACAGTAGATTAGCAGGATAGTGAGAGCCTAGATGCTTACCCAGCTTCTCCCTTTTCTTCCCACCTATCTCCCCCTCCCAACCTAGCTCCCAACACTTCTAAAAAGACAGCTAAACTACAGGCAAAGTGCGCCCGCTCTTTTCTCGGAGGGTGGGTGGCTCTGAAAAGAGCCTTTGGGTTTGATTGACAGGACGCTTACTTGGCGAGCTCACTTGGAGCTGGTGTACTTGGTGACGGCCTTGGTGCCCTCGGACACGGCGTGCTTGGCCAGCTCCCCGGGCAGCAGCAGGCG
Organism: Enhydra lutris kenyoni; assembly: GCF_002288905.1. Lineage (NCBI taxonomy): Eukaryota > Metazoa > Chordata > Mammalia > Carnivora > Mustelidae > Enhydra > Enhydra lutris. Next base: position 1,915,022 of record NW_019154177.1, read on the forward strand.
CACGGCCGTCTGGATCTCCCTGGACGTGATGGTCGAGCGCTTGTTGTAGTGCGCCAGGCGGGACGCCTCGCCCGCGATGCGCTCGAAGATGTCGTTGACGAACGAGTTCATGATGCCCATGGCCTTGGACGAGATGCCCGTGTCGGGGTGCACCTGCTTCAGCACCTTGTACACGTACACCGAGTAGCTCTCCTTGCGGCTGCGTTTGCGCTTCTTGCCGTCCTTCTTCTGCGCCTTGGTCACCGCCTTCTTGGAGCCCTTCTTCGGGGCCGGCGCGGACTTGGTGGGCTCGGGTACCGCCAGAAACAACTGTTGAAGGCTTGAAAATAACGCAGTGAGTGTGAGGCTCTAAGTGTGTTCCTTACTCACAGCTTCTTACACCTGACCGGCTTTGGCAGAGTGGACAGTAACTAACACCCCTCTACCCCCTCCCCAACATCAAAAGCCCAAAGACTAAAGAAAAAACAGGCTCTACCTGTCCTCTTTACTCAGCTCCTTACGCGGAGGTGATGAAACAAAACCAAAGATTTGTAGTAAATACTGGGTGGCAGCCTGTAGCTATCCAATCAAAGTAAGAGTCTTTGGAAACAAGGACTCCATTGGTTTAAATGTAACTGTAATTTTATCCAATGGCACAGCTTTATTTTGGCGCCCAGTGAGGACTATAAGAAAAGAAGCTTTCTCCTACTCAGCCTAGTCATTGGCAATTTCCTGAAATCATGTCTGGACGCGGAAAACAGGGCGGTAAGGCGCGCGCCAAGGCCAAGACGCGCTCGTCGCGGGCGGGCCTGCAGTTCCCGGTGGGCCGCGTGCACCGCCTGCTCCGCAAGGGCAACTACTCGGAGCGGGTCGGGGCCGGCGCGCCCGTGTACCTGGCGGCCGTGCTCGAGTACCTGACGGCCGAGATCCTGGAGCTGGCGGGCAACGCGGCGCGCGACAACAAGAAGACGCGCATCATCCCGCGCCACCTGCAGCTGGCCATCCGCAACGACGAGGAGCTCAACAAGCTGCTGGGCCGCGTCACCATCGCGCAGGGCGGCGTGCTGCCCAACATCCAGGCCGTGCTGCTGCCCAAGAAGACCGAGAGCCACCACAAGGCCAAGGGCAAGTAAGGTCTTTAACAACAACCAAACCAAAAGGCTCTTTTCAGAGCCACCCACCATTTCTGAGAAAGAACTGAACGAACACTTTTTTCTGAAACTTAAAAGTAACCTAAATGAAGATCACGAAATAACTGGTCTCCCGTTTGATTTAGCCAATTCTGATAAAGTGCTTACAATGCATAGTTTTCTCAATTGTAAAACCACTAAACCATCTTTATTTGCGCCCCCCCCCCAACACTGTTATGGGCAATTAGTAAACTTCTGTCCCGACAAATACACTTAACCTGGGTTTTTTTTGTTTGTTTGTTTTTTGTTTTTTGTTTGTTTCTGGGACGTTATCACTAGCAAAACATGGAGGTTCATTGGTCAACGAGAAGGTTCCTAACACTTCAGAGGTACTCCTAAAGAAAAACGAATTACTGGTCACTGTGAATCTTACCACTCCACACCTGCTGGTTAAATTTACCACGATTTACATAAGTAATCCAATCAGCCACTTGATTGCATCCGAAAGTGAGTGAATGATGTCAGATAACCGCTCGCTGGTGTTTAGTCTAACGCATATCAGGCTTCCCTCCCCGCACCACGCGGGGCAAAGTCAAGTTTTGGCGTTCCAGGCGGTCACTGTGCCCGTTTTATTTTAAAAAAGTGCCTGTTCTGGGTCTCTGTACAATCAGCAGAAGGAGATCTGAATGATGCTGTTATGAAACACAACTTTTCTTAGACTAACCAACAATTATTCTGATATGATTTTCCCCATGTTATATTTAAAGGGACAAAGGGATAAAATAAAAAATGCATTTTTAAGGACACTTTAGGCGCTGACTTGCACAGATTCTAGGTCCGACTCTCTTTCACTGGTGGAATCTTAACATTTTGGTTGAGAACAGTAAACTTAGACAGGATGAAGTACAGCTATAATCTTATCCTGTAAAAATAGGACATAAAGATAAGACTAATAGCTTGGAAATCAAACCGTTTCGGAGATCCTAGCAGTCAAATGAAGATTGGCTTGAGAACCAATCAGGTTACTCTCGGGACAGACTTGGCCAATCAGGATGGGATCATGGGTATAAAGTCTGGTCCCGGCACCAACTCAGCAGTTGCGACCTTCCGCAGCTCCAGTGTCTGGCCATGGCTCGTACGAAGCAGACGGCGCGCAAGTCGACCGGCGGCAAGGCCCCGCGCAAGCAGCTGGCCACCAAGGCGGCCCGCAAGAGCGCGCCGGCCACGGGCGGCGTGAAGAAGCCGCACCGCTACCGGCCCGGCACGGTGGCCCTGCGCGAGATCCGGCGCTACCAGAAGTCCACCGAGCTGCTGATCCGCAAGCTGCCGTTCCAGCGGCTGGTGCGCGAGATCGCGCAGGACTTCAAGACCGACCTGCGCTTCCAGAGCTCGGCCGTCATGGCGCTGCAGGAGGCGTGCGAGGCCTACCTGGTGGGGCTCTTCGAGGACACCAACCTCTGCGCCATCCACGCCAAGCGCGTCACCATCATGCCCAAGGACATCCAGCTGGCGCGCCGCATCCGCGGCGAGAGGGCCTAATCTGTCCTTCCAGAGCTTGTGCGAGCGAGCGTGTTTGCTTTCTCCCTCCCAAAGGCTCTTTTCAGAGCCACTTTCCGTTCTCACTGAGAGTGGCTGTTCTACTGGGTTGGGTGTCAGACTTAGTCTGAACTTAGGGAGAGAGAGAAAGGGAAAAGGAAAAGGGATAACATAACGTTCTAGCAACTAAGGCATCTCCTTCCGTTTTTGCAAAGTCGGTGGCTGTTGGGAAGCCCTCATCTGTGCTTACCAGCTACTTAAGGAAACTGTTGCTTAACAGGCAGTAAACGTTTAAAGGCTTCAGTGTCCCCGCAGAGACAGTCACTTCTCAGTCCCTTAAGTAATCCAGATGTACAGAAACAGGATGCAAACACTCAACAGGAAAATAACTTTGACCACCAAGGAAGGGTCAGATCACAGATCCTGGTATGTCCACCCCCGCCTCTGGTGTAAGCAGTCTGGGAGCTGCGTTGTGCAATCGTGTCCCCCTTGTATCCACAGGCTGAGTGAGGAAGAACCTGTCATACGTTGTGCGTTGTTCTGCAAAGCTGGCTGGCTGGAGCTGTCCCAGTTCCTACAAGGTGGCCTGTTCCTCCAGGTTAAAGTCAGACAATGCCAGTGTTTTGCAGAGGATCTAGCAGGATTTTCTCATTGGCACTCACTGTCTTTTATACAACTCCAGAAGAGAACAGAGCTGGAATTGGGCTGCAGGCCTGGCTCCGTTTACCAAGAAAATGAGCTGTGTTCCGACCGCTTTTCTCATGAGAATTGACTTTCTTGATATTTAGCATTGACATCTAGTAACTGTCCAGGATAAAGCTCTGAAATGTTTATTCTCTTTCACACCCATTCTAAGATAAGATACTATAAACTCAGCAAATTGGCCCCCTGGTTCTTGTTCGACACTGGTTTCCGGTTGCCGAGGCCTGACGACAATCCCCTGACATGATGGTGACTTCCCTGGGGGACGAGCCACAGTGAGACCATTTGGGGTGGTCATAGCCCCTAGTCCACTTGACCTTTACCCCTTACAGGACGCTACAGAAGTGTTCCCCTCAAATCTCGTGTGAACCTAAGTTCTAAAAGTCAAATTTTGCCCCACTCTCTTCCCTTAGAACACACGTGTCCTAAGGCCAAGTTTTTTCTCATTCTGTTTACAGCAGGTGCTCGTTAAACTCTAGTTGAATGAATGTATGGGGAATCTGCTGTTTTTAGACCAAGATAGCTCCCACTCAACTATAGGTGGTCACCAAGCACATTATTCCCTTCACTCTAGATGCCTTTTGACACTGCTGTTTTGTTTTGTTTTAAATCTTTTGTTTGTTTGTTTGTTTTAAAGATTTTATTCATTTATTTGAGAGAGAGAGCATGAGAGGGGAGAGGTCATCGGGGGAGGCAGACTCCCTGCTCAGCAGGGAGCCTAATGTGGGACTCGGTCCTGGGACTCCAAGATCATGACCTGAGCCGAAGGTGGTTGCTTAACCAACTGAGCCCCCCGGGGGCCCTGTCACTGCTGTTTTGATTCCCATGGTGAGCAGAGAAAACACTGACAACAACAATCAGACAAAACTTGACAGCTTCCCAAGTAGCTCTACATTCCTTTTCTTAAATGTGGAATTGGCCACAGCTGGGGTTTCGGGCCCATCACTACACCCTCAGTAGCTCTAGGATTATCTTTTCCAACATACAGCTCGCTGATATGCGTAGGATTCTTTCAATAAACCCTAGGATAGAAGAGGATCTGGAGAAGCCTCCAGCGGCTGTAGGAAAATAAAGGAGAATTAGTTTAAAACAAAATGAAACAAAAAGCTAGGGGCAGGAAAGTCCGTTTTCCTCGAAGTGAAAAGGCCAGGGCAGAAGCTAGCTTGCCACATTCTCCAGCTCCTCCGAAAGGACATCCGCGGGGACTGGGAGTCTGTGGATCAGTTTCTATTCTAGCTGAAGGCTGGGTTTGGACATAGAAAAGGTGGTTTTAGGACAAGGTCAAAAATTCTTTGATACTCTTACCTTCAAAGAATGGAGCCCAATTCCTCTCCCTTCGAGTTGGGGCTGGCTCTAGGTACTGGCTTCTAGTGAATCGGACAGAGCCGATGGCATGAAGTCACAGTGACGGGGAGATACTTCGGAGGCGGGTCACGGGGGGGGTTTCCTGCTCTCTCTCAGGCCACTCACTTTGGGGGACCCTGGCTGCCCTGTTGGGCGTACATTTAGGCAGCCCTGAGGAGAGGCCCATATGATGAAAGAAGACCTTCTCCAACAGTCCATGAAGACTCACCCGATGGACTGCACTAGTCTAGATGAGGTGAGCACATCTCACAGCTCTGCCCATCACCATTAGGATATCCGGACTCTCCAAAACTTGCCTTAGTCCTTGTCCCATTGGCCGCAGGGTTTTCTTCTGCTGCTGCCCAGAGAGGCCAGAGACCAGCTTTGTGCTGCTAGTTGAGGGAAGATGGTATCTTTGGTGGCTCACGGGGCTGCTCTGAAGGCATGCACCTGGTGTGGCCGCCTCTAGCTACGGACTGAGGGCCTGGGGGTGTGGTGTTAATGCGGGCTGGGCTAGAGACAACAGCCAAATCCTCGCTCTCTCACTAGCACTTTCTCTCTCTCCCTCTTTTGAAAAACTGAGGTGCCATGTCGAATGGTCAGATACACTCATTAGGGAAACCATTATAAACTATGATTCTGTGACTCTCCTTTCTCCAGCTCCCAAACCAATAGAGACTAGTGGTCACTTAGATCATGTTGTTTGAGATGTGATGAAATGGATACTTTATTTCCTCAAGAGATTGCATTAAAGATTAAATGTAGTAATAGATGAATGTGTAGGAGAGGACCCCAGAGAATGTATTAGGTGCACAATAAATACTCAGCAAACTTAATTTCATCTCAGAATCTCAGTTCAGTATCTCTCTTGTAACATTGAGAAAATACACCCAAATGCTCTGATGAGATGAGATTCGGGAGTAAGTCCCCCTTGTCATGGATTGAGATTTGCGAAACAGTCCAATCTGATCAGTCACACATTAGCAAGTCATGGCATTTCTGCTAATGGCCAATCTCATTTCTTGGAAGATTTCTCTTAGTCTCTGTCTCACAAGGTGAAGTTTCAAAACTTGTCTTCCAGTTCTGGACAGTACTTGGGACACAGGAATTATTTCTGTTTAGGGGGTAGGGAAGATGTTGAAAAATTAGATGAGAACAGATGCCTCTAGAATGGCCCACCCCCTAGACCCTTTAAAGGATAGAAGCCCTGAGAGGATATCAAACAAGAGAATAAGAAAAGTCACCAAAAATTTATTAGAAATGAAGCTTAAGGGACACCTGGGTGTCTCAGTCAGTTAAGCATCTGCCTTCGGCTCAGGTCATGATTCCAGGGTCCTGGGATCGAGTCCCACATTGGGCTCCCTGCTCAGAGGAGAGCATGCTTCTCACCCTGCTTGTGCTCATTCTCTCTCTGTCAAATAAATAAGTGAAATCTTTAAATACATAAATAAATAGAGTTGGATGGCTGGCAATTACATAAAGAATTTTTAATCTTCACTTGGTAATCAGATACCTGCAAATTAAAATAATGCAATACCAGGGAACACACATCAGATTGGTAAAATCAGAAAGCTGGATGTAATCACGTGTTACACGGGAGGTGGAGAAACTCATTTTCATGTGGTGGTTTGTTGACTGATGGTGATCTTACCCAAGACATTTTGAAGAACTGTCTAATTATTAAAATTTGGTGTGCCCAGGTCTATGCCCTAAGGAAATTCTCCTACAGACCAATAGACCTATAGATCTATAGACTAAGAGGACATATTGAGAATATTCATCAAAATGCTATTTGTGAAAGCAAAGAGGTAGGGATAAATTAAGGGCATGAATAAGTAAAACACAGTAGATGCATTCTAAGGAAAGCTCTTTCTTCTGGGATCAAGAAACAAGTAAATGGCAAAAATGAGAGCTGAACCAAAGGCTCAACATTGCTTCTATCATTCAGTTGATACTTGGACACTTTGCCAGGATCTCCAACGGAATTTTCTAGCTTTACTTACAACTAACTCGGAATAACGACCGAAACCAACGGCACCACGTCTGAGTACTTTATAAACATGATTTACAGACACCAGAGTCTTGGTCTGCTCGGGCTGCTGTAACAGAATACCACAGACAGCGTGGCTTATAAACAACAGAAATTTATTTTTCATCGTTTTAGAGGCTGGAAGTCCAAGATCATGGCTTTGTCAAATTCAGTGTCTAGTGAGAACTCACGTCCTGGTTCACAGGTGGTCATCTTACCGTGTCCTCACACAATGGATCGCTGGGGTCTCTGTAACAGAGGCATCCGTACCATCAGGAGGGCTCCACACTTATGACCCAAGCACCTCTGAATATTCCCACCTCCAATTACCCTCCCATCAGGGGTTAGGTTTTAAAATACAAATTTTAAAAGGACACATGCAACACGTTCACTTTCAAAGAGAAGGAGCTTAGGAACTGTGTTCTTAGTCTCTACCCCTTGTTTTGAAGCCAGAAGAGCCCGGGGACCCCTAAACAAGGTGCCCTCACCTTCACCTTGATTTTCTTGTTCTTAATAACCAAGCCTGGAGATACTAGTAAGGTGAGATGAATGCAAGTTTCTGGCAACATTGTTTGATACATTAACTAGGCATGAATACTAGCTAAATTAAGGCCAGTTTAGAAAACAATGTAGATCATCACCGATGACATGAGAGTAGGAAATTGCAGAAACAAGGGAGGGTATTAGATAAAAAAAGGAATGACTGCCAGGCATGAAATGCATTGTGTACTGGAGAATACATTTGAGTTGAGAATTTCAGAAGAAAGTGTTTTCTCTGATAAGAGTTTTGTGAATCATTTTTCAAGCCATAAGCAGATAAGACTATGGCTTAATGACCCTCAGAAAGAGGGTAGGGGAAGATGAAGAGGCCAGGGAGGACAGTGCAATATCCTCAGATTTCTTCGGTTGGTCTTAATAGCACACGGAGGTATGAGGAGCTGAAAGAAGCTTTATGGATGAGGGCAGAGATGATAATTGCTCATAGGCTGGGGCAGGGAAGGGAAACCCCCTGCTTCCAGATCTCATATTTAAGATTCTGAGCTGATAAAAGGCTAAATATATGTGGAAGGGTAAAACACTACAAAATAGAAGTAAAGATTTGAGAGTGTAAGTTCATGGAAAGGAAAAAACTCCAAAAAGCTAGTGGTGTTTTGAATTAGTGTCTAGATGTGCATGTTTTATGTGAATGTGGATGCATTTGGGGGACAGGAGAAATGACACTCAGGAGAGAGACTAATCACTTGTAAGTAAACTAATTTTGAATGAAGAACAACAATGAGAAAGTAAAAGATATGTCAACCTACCAGCCAATTCCAAAGCCTTAACCAAAACAAAACAAAATCAGATGTCAAGGAAATGAGTATGTGGCAAATTAAGTTGAAAATACAATATTGAAAAGGATTAAGCCCAACATTTGGAACTAAGAACATTAAAAATTGTCAACTACATAAGTGTGGGTCAGTAAGTAACTTTCAGAACATTGGAAAGGCAAGTACATCTCATTTATTCATCTAATTAAGGGGGAAGGGAATCTCATGGGATTTGAAACAGTCAACATTTGGAAAATATCTCTTCATAATGTGAGAAGGGGAAAAAAAAAAACCTCTATTTTCCCCAATTATTCACCAAGAAATTATTGGACAGTTCATGTCAATCAGCATTATCCTATGCTGAGAAAGACCCCTCCCCCCAAAAAAGAATTTTAATAGTTTTATTAATTAGTTTAATTTAAATGAAATGAGAATCCTAAGCTTTTTTAAGCTTAAAAAGTCTGCAGGCAGTCTGTTTGTTCCCTGCATGCAAGTGGGAGAAGAGAATGAGGAACGTATCTAATCTAACACAGCATGACACCTTTGGAAACATACATGTGCGTGTATTTTCAGGGCACAGCACAGGCAAATGCAATGAAATCAAATTCCCGATCTTTCAGAGTATCTTACCTTCACCCGGTAAAGGAACATTCATAACTTTTCTCAGTGTTTCAAGACTTTGTCTTGGAAAGGTTGGTCTTAAAGTACGATTTTCAAGAACAGCTGCTACATAAGGAAGCAGAAAGCTGCCTGGTTCTCGGTACTTGCAAGAGAAAGACGGCAATTATCCCGCCAACAGAGACAGGTCTGAGATCTTCAACATGAAGCACTCAGATTCCCTTTTTAAGCAAGGATAAAAAAACAGGCCGGACTAGAAGCTCAGTAAGAAATGGATTGACTCATAGGGAGCATGTAATGTTTTCCGCTTACAGCAATTACCGAATTTATAATAATATATTTTGGTAGCTGATTCCTGGAATAAAAGTAGGTATTTGTTCAAGGGGTGAATAATCACACACCTTTGAAACAGTGTAAATCTGACAGTAGCTGGAGGGCGGGCCAGCGCCTGAGGGAGGTCATTCCAAACAGCCCCAGCCATGGAAACCAACCAAGGAATTCTTCTTTCCAAGTTGTTGTTGTTTTCCTGTGATAAAGTCATTCTTGTCTCTTCATCCTGCATCTTATCTGTAAACTAAAGGCAGAGGGTATCTGGGTGCAGCCGATTTCCCAGTTCAACAAAGGATTGGGGGTACGCGGCGAAGGCAGCTCTGAAAGGCGTGGTCTCCAGCTCCTCGGTTCTCCAAGGACCCTCCTCCTCAAACACCTTCAGAAACCTGAAGTGTTTCTAACCCAGATAAAGAGTGGTCAGTTCTCCCCAAAATACGTGGCTGGGATGGAGGAAAAGGAAAGACGACCGAGTGAGTGAAATGCAGCAGCAGTCACCGGGGTGCTGAGGTCGCTGCACGTGACACGGCTGCGTAAATGCTCAGGGCACTGCACTCGCTGCGTTGGAGGGGGGCTGCTCGATGCCGGCAGCTGCAAGTCACTGCTGCGAGCAAAGCTCAGAGACAGAAAACCATCAAGGCTCGGCCCCGAAACACGACAACCCTCCGGCCGGGGTCAGGCCCGACCGGGGCGGGAACTTTCCAGGAAGCGTCGGGTTTCAGCCTAGGAGTTTAATCACCGCCTTTCGCATCGGTCCTGAAAGCGTGGGCCGGCCTCTGGCTCGGGACTTCCCTGAGCGGATACAGCTAGCCTGCGCTGTTCCCAAACAGGTCCGACAAGCGACTATATAAGCCGCCACCGCGAGCCGTAGGTCGATTGTGTCTGCCTGTTTTGCAGTGATGTCTGGTCGCGGCAAGGGCGGGAAGGGCTTGGGCAAGGGGGGCGCCAAGCGCCACCGCAAAGTACTGCGCGACAACATCCAGGGCATCACCAAGCCCGCCATCCGGAGGCTGGCCCGGCGCGGCGGCGTCAAGCGCATCTCCGGCCTCATCTACGAGGAGACCCGCGGGGTGCTCAAGGTGTTCCTGGAGAACGTGATCCGCGACGCCGTCACCTACACGGAGCACGCCAAGCGCAAGACGGTCACGGCCATGGACGTGGTCTACGCGCTCAAGCGCCAGGGCCGCACCCTCTACGGCTTCGGGGGCTAAAACCGATCTCACTGCTAGTATCTAATCTAAAAGGCCCTTTTCAGGGCCGCCCACGAAATCTGCTAAAGCGCTGTAGACTTTAGAAATCTCCTTCTCAGAGCTCCTGACCCTGAGTTCCATAAGTACGTGGTCTACAGGAATTCGTTTAAGATGGGAAAGCGGAATGTGTCTCAGATTGTAATGGCGTCCCTGTGCCACCATATCCAGAAAGTGCCAAATCCTACGGTGACGAGTCGACATGCCCCCCACCCCCGTGTCCACACTGTTCAAGACAGTCGTGCTGAAAGCCGAGCTAATGTACCATGTGTTCTCTATAAGTACAGCTGGCCAATCTTTGCTGGAAGAAACAGTGATTCTGAAGCTTTTTTTTCTTTGAAAGTCCTGCCAGAGAACATTGTGGCTAGAATTTCAAATAAGGTCAAGGCCTCCCATGTTTTCCACTGTTCCCTTTAATTTTCAGTAAACAATATATCAATCCAGTCACAAGACCTTTTATTTAAAAGAGTGGAAGGAAGGCACTTTCCGATTCTCATGACAACATTTTAAGGAATTTTGATGCATCCTAGAGGCTTTTTTAAAAGTCAGACATTTTCTTTGTCCATTATCCTAGAGACCTAAGCGGGAGGCGGGAAAATGCTTCCTGTCCTTAGAGGCTGGAACCAAGAACCAATCTGTGCGCGGGGAGGGGCAGGAGGCTCCTGTCCAATCAGGACGCCGGGGGTCGCTATAAATACCGGGACCGCGGCTTCTCACTTTTGTAGCTCTAAGTTGTTACCTCTTCTTCGCCATGGCTCGCACGAAGCAGACGGCGCGCAAGTCGACCGGCGGCAAGG
>NW_019154177.1:1931040-1942497 GCF_002288905.1 Enhydra lutris kenyoni
CGTGTCCGAGGGCACCAAGGCCGTCACCAAGTACACCAGCTCCAAGTGAGCCTGCCAGCTGCAAAGGCATTTTTTTTTTTTTTTTTAAATTCTGACCGAGAGGCAAAAGCAAATTTTCATCTGAAGGCTTTCGTACACCCTTCATTTGTGAAAGGTACTTTCTGGTCTTGTGTGTTTTCAATAAGGTCTTTTTTTCTTTTCTTTTCTTTTTTTAATACTACAAACATCAAGCATTCCAAAAGAAATTTTATTGTGCAGGGACGCCTGGGTGCCTCAGTTGGTTAAGTGTCTGCCTTTGGCTCAGGTCATGATCCCAGGGTCCTGGGGTCAGATCAGATCTGCAAAACACTCCTCTCCATCTGTCCCTCTCCCCCTGCTTGTGTTCTGTCTCAAAATACTTTTAAAAATTCTTTTATTGTGCATATTTCATTTACCATCCAAATTCTAACTTTAAGAACCACCCATTGAGTTAATCAGTGAGAAAACTGAAAATTAAGGTGAAAAAGAAAAATATCTCTCAACTTGCATTGAAAATCTTATTGGCAGGGCTCCCATTTATCTCCCTTTAGGTCTTTCCACCATTTTTCAGTCACCATCCTCCTTCCCAGTAGAATGCTCCGTGAGTCACATAAATCGATTTAAAGGAATCTTCCCAAGTCACGTTTCCTTTCAGTTACTCCTTAACATCCATGGAAGGTATGTAACTGGTTGCTCCCTCACTCTAGGACTACATTTGCACAAAACAATGTCATGGTGTTGGGGTAAAGATGGAGAGGAAAATGAGAACTTAAATTAATCATCTATTTCCACCAGTTATGGATCAGGACTGCTAATTCAGGCTCTACATCTCCGGTTGAATTTTCCTACTGTTTCTTCTTGTGCACATGTCCCGGGTAAACCAAGATCCTCTGCTCTCTTCACTTTGTGAAGTTCCACAAAGATGGAAATCGATCCTGTTTCATGTTCATCAATCACCCTTTCACGTCCCCATGTGGCATTTCTGTTCACCATGATTTTCATATGGTCAAGTCCAATTTTTTGTCAATATATGTATTATGAAAAAACGGGCTCCTGGGTAGCTCAGTGGGTTAAAGCCTCTGCCTTGGGCTCAGGTCATGATCCCAGGGTCCTGGGATCGAGCCCCGCTCGAGCCTCTGCTCTCTCTGCCTGCCTCTCTGCCTACTTATGATGTGTCAAATAAATCCTTTAAAAAAAAAGAAAATAGCTATATTTTTCAAAATCAAAAAAATTTAGGGAAGGAAGTGGCATGGTTTTACATTTCGTAAGTATCTTTAATATCTGGTTTAATAGAGGGGCGGCTGGGTTGCTCAGTGGGTTAAAGCCTCTGCCTTTGGCTCAGGTCATGATCCCAGGGTCTTGGGATCGAGCCCCGTATCGGGCTCTCTGCTCATCGGGGAGCCTGCTTCCCCCTTTCTCTCTGCCTGCCTCTCTGCCTGCTAATGATCTCTGTCTGTCAAATAAGTAAATAAAAATCTTTTTAAAAAATTGGGTTTAATAGAAGACAGCTGGATTCTTGCACAGTATTTGTTTCTGCTTTCAATCAATTGCTATATAACTGTCAAGTGAAAAGTAGTGCAAAAATTAAGTTTCAGGATTATCACACAAATACAGTTAGCTTCACAATCCCACCAAAAGGGTCTCAGAAAGAGGCTTGGGTCCCCAGATCGTATTTTGAGAATTAGTAACTTTTGGACAAAAAGAAAGCAAACATTTATTTATTTACTTAGTAACCATAGTGTTGTGGGTATGGCTGGGGATGCCTTTGGCAGAAGCTGATACACAGGATCATTTGAGAATTCCTTACGAATCACTTTGTGTTCCCAGTGGTGACTGTCATTAAAATGAAATTTACTCTCCTGAAATGAAGTTTCAGTGAACCAGAGAGCACCAGTGAGTTTCTCAGGAAGCTCTTTGAGGCTTGATCTATAACGCTGCTGGAGGTGGGTCTTTCCTGTGTACACACAGAACTCCCAGAGAACCAGGACGGACGCTTGCTCTGGATGGGATGCTGACCTCAGAAAGACAGGTGCAAGACCTGGGGAGAGAGGAGTCATGAGACACACGGCATTAGAGGTCTGATTCAGCCCATCCCAGGATTGGTTCCAATTGATTAGCATCATGAATTCTGCCAGTTTACATGCTGAATCCATTCCAAGTGACAGCTAAATGGTTCTGTTTGTTTCATTTTAATTCTCGCATTAGCACTACTTAAACATGCTTTCTTTCATGCTTTCTGGTGCACACACCCCCCCCCCTTTTTATTTTACTGTTACTGTGAGTCCAGACATCTGAGATCGTCCTTACTTTCAGTCAGTATGATGTCTTGGACCCATTAATTCAAAACTTGTAATCAACTCCTCTTCGACGACTTTTGGTTCTTGAATAGAGACCACAATCTCCATCTAGGGTTTCTGGGAGGGAGTTCTCAGAGCACTGTGCACCTGCCTGACTCAGGGAAACTCGAGACAACTTAACAGGAGGTGGTGTTTCCAAAGGCTAAGGGCATCCTTTCCCCCTGAAAGTCCTTAATCTGGACCCAGAGTTTTGTTGTTTTGTTTTGTTTTTAATCTAACTCACTTTTCTGCCTGAAGCTAATAACATCATTCTTCTCTGCCAACAAAAGACACTAGCTTCTTAATGTTAATATACCAGATTTGTCCAATCTAAATAACGTCTTCTTTTTTTTTTTTAATCTTTATCTATTTGACAGACAGAAATCACAAGTAGGCAGAGAGGCAGGCAGGGTTGGTGGGGAACAGGCTCCCCGCTGAGCAGAGAGCCCGATGCGGGGGCTTGATCCCAGGACCCTGGGATCATGACCTGAGCAGAAGGCAGAGGCCTTAACCCACTGAGCCACCCAGGCACCCCTAAATAACATGTCTTTAAAAACAGTACAATTAAAAAATTTAGAAAGCACACAATGGACTCTTATCCACATATATATATCCAGATATATAATACCTTAATAATTTTTACATTCCACTTTGAGCTTTTGGAAGAATTATATATAGGCCACAGAATAGAGTTAAGGATACTGTTAGCATGTATGGTTCCCAATGGTTCTCCCAGTCATGATCATCTGTATACCACTTATTTGAAAAGAATATGGAATTTTAATTTTTCTAACACTCTTACTCTAAGAGGTACCAAAAAACAGAAGGTCATATGGACTGTCCAGTTTCTGATTATTCCATTAGTTCCATTAAATACAATATAAATAAAAATATATCATATAAAATGTATTATATATATAATTATTTTAAGGTATCTATGTATTAATGTATGCATATAGTATATTTGGACACATACAATATATAGCTGAAACCTCAAAGGCTTAGGATCTATCCATACTCTCCATCTCAGGGCTGGTCTATAACCAGGATCGTGAAATAACCAGAAACTGGAGAGCCAATGCCATTGAATTTTTGACATCCCCCAGGAGTAAAAGTATTGGGAATATTAAAATAGAATATATTTTACTGTAACTGTGTATAAATAACACATATTTTATATGTATATATAAGATACATATTATATACACATACCATATATACACACACTCATTTTATGATATAGTTTATAAAGCAGTGTCAAGTTTCAGTGACTTGGAAATAAATGTAAATCACTGTATTTGGCCTAATACAAATACACTGATACTTACAGCATACCTTAATGTTCTGTTAGTTCATTTTCAAGATATGAATTTAAAATATTGGGGGAGGGGGAAGTAAGTTAAGATAAAGCTACAGTGCAACCAAATATCAAGAATTCTTTTTTAAAAATCCGGTGTTACATTTATAAAACATTACCCCTCAAGTTTGAGTGGAAGAATTTTATATAGTTCTGTATTCTCAAAACACTTTCAAAGGGACCAACCAGCAAAAACTGCTAGACTGTTTCGGTTCTAACCTATTTTAGGTGTAACTCCATATTCACATCCCATGTACATATTTCTAATATTAATTGGGTTGTAATTCATAGTTGTCTTTTTCTTAGATAAGTGCAGGGACTTTAGAAAGTTATCATTACTCAACATTTTTATGCAACACCTTAATATTTGCATGAATAGTCCATACCTATATTCTCATTTTTATATTCTGCATTATTTTCACAAGTAAAGCCGCTATGATATAAAAAGTCATATTTATTTTTTAAATAAAACATACACCCCCCAAAAGCCTTCATTTATCAGTGGATTATTTTTCTTCATTCTTTTTCATTCTAAGCATCTGAGGAAATCCTCCGGGAATTATTTTGTCTCTACGTTTTGTTATAACAATACATTAAAATTATTTTCTTTTTAGAATTTTATTAATTTGAGAGAGCACAAAAGGGGGAGGGGCGGAGGGAGAGGGAGAAGCAGCCCCCCCCCCCATAGCTGAATCACACATCACGTAGCCTCTTCAGATTGGCTTCTGGCACTTAGTCATACGCATTTAAGTTTCCTCCATGTCTTTTCATGGCTTGAGAGCTCATTTCTTCTTAGCACTGAATAGAATTCCATTGTCTGGATGGACCACAGTTTATTTCTCCATCGATTTCTCCATTCACCCACTGAAGGATATCTGAGTGCAAATTTTGTGTGTGCATAAATTCTCAACTCCTTTGGGTAAATACCAGAGAACATGCTTGCAGGATCGTGTGGGAAGAGCAGGTGTAGTTTTCTAAGAATTGGCCAAACTCCTTCGAAGGTGGAAGGCGCGTTTCCAGTCTGCATCCCCACCAGCAGGGAGCCATGGCTCATTTTGTTCCGCGCCCTCACCAGCATCTGGTGTTTCGAGCATTCCAGATTTTGACCTTTATAACTGGTGTCTCTTTTCCTTTTGATTTACGTTCTTTATAGTCATGGCAGCCGCTCACGTGATTTGAGTGTTACGTATTCCCTTTGCGGGAAGTTTACTCTAGTTTTTCAAATAATTTTTTAAAAACGCTTTGGAAAGTTTCACAGATTTTCTGTAAATCTGTTACTGTTTTGACTTTCTATCAGTTTCAAAGGCTTTAAACTTTACTTTCTTCTCTTTTAAATGCCTTTATACAAAATACACTGTGCAGGGTAGGAAAAATTTCCTCAGCTTTTGGATTTAGCAGTAATCCTCCTAGCAACAGTGAGAGTTCAGAGAGGTTTGTGGAAATGTGTTTGGTAGACCAAGAAAGTTAAGCCACAGCACAGAGAGACCTCTTACAGCAGACAAACAAATCACTGACAAAATCCTAAATGCTGGAAGGATACTTAAAGATCATCTTACTAAACCCTGCTCTTACTTACAATTGAGGAATTGGAAACTAGAGAGGTGGTGTTGCTTGAGCCCTGAACGCTGGTGCCTAGTTAGAAGAATTTGCCCATTCTGTTCCATCTCCCTTAGGACACAGCACACTAGGGGGCGCCTGGGGGCTCAGTCGGTGAACCCTCTGCCTTCGGCTCAGGTCATGATCTCAGGGTCCTGGGATGGAGCCCCACATCCCACTCCCTGCTCAGTGGGGAGCCTGCTTCTCCCTCTCCCTCTGCCCGCTTGTGCTCTCTCTCTCTGTCAATTAAATAAATACATAAAATGTTAAAAAGAAGAAAGAATATGGCACACGAGATCATGACGTATGAATCAGACAGATCGTGTATAAATCTCCTTCAGTGGTCCTGTGTTGGGATATATGTCCTTTAGGACAATGACCATGTTTTCTTTGCACGGCCTCTTTCCCCAAGGACACACTCAATGATAGCTGACCTCCTTCTTCCATCTTCACACCTGCCCCCCAAAGACACATTTATTTTCATTTTTTCCTTCTAGGCTGGTACTGCATCTCAGGAAAAAAGGACAGGAAAACAGCAAGTGAAAACCGAGGTTTGGGGATAGCTTGTCCCAGGACAAACAGGTGCAGTGGCCTTTCTTTCCCAGAGCATGTGTTCTCCTCTCGAACTGCTGAAGTTCCAGAAAGGGGAGTTTTGCAACATCGCTGACTGATTTTAGGGAGAGGGGACCAGTCCCTGTGTCAGGTGGGGCTGGAGACCAGGGGAGGGAGGCGGGAGGCGAGTGCGATGAGCTCACTGTCCCAAAGGCCTCTCCAGGAGGTGGCTGCAGGGAGTTCACTCTTTGGGATTGCCAGGCCTCTGTGTCGTATTTGGAGGACAGTTGAGTTCCCATACGTTAAGGTCACGGTGGATCCCACAGCGTCACGGTGTCACAGTGGATCCCACAGAAGTGGACCCACCGCTTGTATTTCAGTGTCCTGCTGTGCCTTGCTGACCACTGGGCTCAAGCTGAACGTAAATCTCATGGCTGCTGCCCAAGATCAAAGCCAGTGGACTTGTGTACCTCAGACGGAGCTGGTCGGAGAGTCGCCACTGGAGAGGACTGCTGTGAGAGACACTTTGGCTTTCAAAGCTATCTGCCTCGTCTCTGCATTAAGGTCTGCTGCTTGTTCACATGTCCCCAGATAAGTTGCTGGGCAGACAAGGAATTGGGACTGCTCCATGAGACACAGGGACCAGTTGGCTTACCCAGGGTTGATGCCTCGAAACGGGCATTTCAGCATCGCAGACTATATCTGGGGACATTCCAGCATTCCTGGAAGACTTACAGTGGCTCCCGCTGTCGACATTCCCATTCTGTAGCTTCTGCAATGAAAGTAACCAGTGTCTGTCTCCTCACAGAACAATAGTGGCCCTTACGGAGCATTCTAGAAACCAGGCAGACTGTTCTTAGGCTGTCCCAGGGCTTGGGGGAAGGTGCACCACTGACAGTTCGGAAAAAGACCAGGGATGTTAGATGTCCCCTGAAGAACTGAGTCGGGTTATGCATGACTTCCAACCATCCCATAGCAAATTGAAGGAGAAAAACCTGTTAATCAATCCTAGGACCTGACTCCTTTCACAAAGAAGCACGAGATCTTTGCACGTGTGCATGTGTGTAGTTCAATAGGCACTGAAATTTCCAAGAATGCATCATTTTATAAATTAAGTTGTATTTTGTCCTTTTCACATGTCCCCCAAGAATTACTATTTTCAAAAAAAAAAGTCACATCACTGAGAGTGAGTCCCTTGGTATTTGATCATCTGTGTTGATCTACAAGGTCCTTGTTTCCTTCAGGATGATTCTACCCACAGGTTCTGTGATGCCTGGTTCTGTGTGTGTGCCAACTTGACCGGGCTGTGTGTTACCCAGATATTTGGTCAAACATCATTGTGGGTGTTTCTGTGACGGGGATTTTCGGATGAGAGTAAAACATGTAAATTGTTAGGCTTGATTTGTAAAGCAGATTATTCTCCCTAATGTGGGTGGGACTCGTTCAATCAGTTGAAATCAGGAATGGAATGCAAAGGCTGTCCTTCCCCTGAGTAAGAATTCCTGGTGTCTGGCTGCTTTGGAACTGGGAGACTGGCTTTTTCCTGCCTTTGGACTCAGACTGAGACATGGGCCCTGCCTGGGTCTCAAAGCTGCTGGTGGCCTCGGGACTGGAACTTTGCCTTGGCTCCCCTGCATCCCCAGTGTGCCGACTCAGCCTGCGTATCTTGAGCCTTGTCGGCCTTCATAATCGCATGAACCAGTTCCTTATAAGAAATCTTTTCACACCTATATGCACATCCATCCTGTTGGTTTTATTTCTCACTAACACAAGTACAAATACCCAGCTTCTAATTTATGCTTTTTGGTTTGGGGCCCACACATATGTATGTTGAAAGTATCTCCTTTATTGTTAAAACAACTGTCTCTTATTTTGTTTTTATGTAACGCTTATGGTGTTTCATGATTTTGGGAAATTATGCATGCATTTAGGTATTCTTACCAAAGAATTTAACGTCAGCCTAGGGAAGGGGCCGTTAAAAATATTAGATATAAGAGGGGAGCCTTGGGGATGACAGCTATGGGAACCACTGCTTTTCATAAATGAACCCCAGGAATATAACCTATTTAGCTGCACAAGCACAGACATCACAGCGATGTCCAGAAACACAGTCACAAACCCCTCTGCCACTCTCACCAGTGGCAGTAGGCCCTGTGCCTGCTGTTTTCCCCAAATTAACATCCTTGAGATTCCAGTATTCTCTTATAGCTTTTCATAATTTCTCCATCAAAAAGACTTGCTTATTTTTTATGTAAATGCAGACCTTTGGCTGAGGGACTGATTTTATACTTCCTTCTATCAGTGGGAACTCCAGTGCACCTACAGGGGGCAGGGTCTTTGTCCTTCTAGTCTCACTGACCCCAGCAATACTTACAAGTGTGTTCAACTCTGTAGGAGTTGAAAGAAACTTTTTATCCTCATTCAAGTCTGGATAAAAATGTCCTTGTGTGTTCTGTGAGTTGGTTTTGTTTTTTAATACCACACATCTGCTTTACTCTTGAAACCTCCCAAGAGGCTGATTTGGTGACAATGAAAAGGCAAGCCTCTGAAATCAAAGTTGAAAGGTATCAGAAAATGGATAAACTCGTCATCTGCAGGAAAAATACACATTTGAGATTGTTTGGACAGTTATGGATAACGAGATGCAGGCGTCTCCCACATCTAGGAACCTAAAATGTAATAAAGTAAGTTGTGGTCAAATGAACTTAATGTGCCCGATACAATGTCCTAACTAAAGGATGACGAACTGCACAGAATCTAGAAAGGAGTGGAAAAAGAGTTAAGCTTTGTCAGTACATTTTGTCCAGCCTCTGTGGAAGGGAGTTTTCAATGAAGAAAACATGAATTTCTCTAAGCTGGACAAAGGCGAGTTTCAGGTCACATAACTTGGGGCAAAAAAAAATCTCTCCTTTAGGATAGGACTCTCGCATCTATTTTAATGTTCCATCTGTTCTTTTGTGTTCTAAGAATTGTTCTTTAGGGGAAAAAATGACAAAGAATATTATCAGGGGCAAATCATGTGAATTATCAAAGCCAGCAGCTGTTCCAGATTAAAGTAGTAAAGTGACATCCAGGTCCGGCTGAGCTCAAGTCCATTTCCCAAGACGTATCAGCAATGACACAAATTAATCGAGATACCTTGAACAACAGAGGGTTAGATGCCTGGATCACCAAGGCAGAAATAACCCATACAATCTAGCTTTGAGTTCTTTTTTTATTTTTCTCTCCTTTTAGGAAACTTAGGTTTCTAAATACTGGACTGTAATGGACCTGCTATGTGAACCTTTCACAGAAGGGCCACAAATTCCCTCTGCTTCCTCCTGTCCATTCTGCAGGGCTCAGCCTCCCCCTCCCCGCAGTCTTCTAGACATCATTCCCGCGGACAACTGCAAGTCATTCAAAGCACACCTGTCTATACCTACACCTCTATCTGCACCTGTATGTGTATCTGGAATGTCCGCTGATGGATTAATGGACAGGATCAAAGGCTTCTATGCTCTGAAAAGTAGTGATTAAAAGTACCCAATATATTGTGAATTTACCATCAACTATCTTGATGAGATGATGGAAGGAGAGAAGATACGTTAATTTAAAAAGTGTAATTTCTTTTCTAACAGAATTGAGGGAGGGATATACGCACATACACTTAAATGAATACACGAAACACATACGAAATACACACACGCACACGTATACCTCCTTATGCACAGTCCGGTCAGAAAGCTGCCACAAAGATTTTGAAAACCTGAGTAGACAAAGTTTACAAGAGCTGGAGGAACTGGGTTAGTTGTAACCCCAATCTTGAATTTTCTAAATTCATGGGCCTTTTTAATGATCTGTCAGCCTTCCTTTTCTCCCATTCTCTAAAAGAAAGTAATTCTATCTGCAGAAACACCATAAGATTTGGAATTCTCCTTTATAGAATTTCCTTTATGACAAAGCAGATGATGCCTGGAACGTGTTTTCATGCAAGGATACTTTGCCTAGGAGAGTTTTCAGTACCGCACTCAACACGTAAAGAGAACATATGTAACATACATCTTACCTATAAAACAAATTATACCAAACACTCACGATGGCACGTCTAGCACTAAATCTAGAAAGTTGGCCACAATTTGTGTTTACCTCTGTTCTTGTCTACATCCTCTTGCTGTGACGTCACTGCCATGTTCACTTCCTGATTTTAAAAACTCATTCATGAAGCTCTTAAAAAGATTTTTGAATCATACACTTGCATGTGCTTCTCTATATGCTTAAATAATAATTTATTTTTGAGCTTTTTAAAGTGGTATCATATATGAACCTTCCGAGATTTGGGTTTCTGAAATTCAACCAAGTATTACTGTGTATTTACTCATTTCCCGCCCTCACTATATGGACTCCTATTGGGTGAC
The DNA here is from genome assembly GCF_002288905.1 of Enhydra lutris kenyoni. Classification (NCBI taxonomy): domain Eukaryota; kingdom Metazoa; phylum Chordata; class Mammalia; order Carnivora; family Mustelidae; genus Enhydra; species Enhydra lutris. The sequence continues at coordinate 1,941,294 of NW_019154177.1, forward strand.
TGTATCGCACTAAATTTGTTGATTCTTTTGGCGGTGAATATGCGGTTGCTTCTCCTATTTTGCTATTAAGAATAGAACTGCTCCATTCTCCTGTGTCTCCTGTTCTAAGCGATCGGAATAGTCTCCTGCTAACACCTGGGCTCCGTTATTGGATAAAGGATATTATCAAAAAACTTCAGCAAATACAATTCAGTGTAGAAGTGTTTCCACCCCCCCCACCCCCCATTCCTAGCAAAGACCAAAGTATCTTTAAAAGTGCCATTCCCCAGGGCTTACACTGGAGGGAGGGATTTTGACTTCCGGAATCGGGGACAAAGGCACAGGGCTTCCGCGGCCCTTCTAGGTTTCTTTTTAAACCTCTTCCAACAGCCACACGGGATGCAAGTGACACAGAACGAAGATACGGAGTGGATTCTGACCCGGAAGGTAGGAATCGGAGCCCAGTCCTTCCCAGGAGAGGAATTTCACTCAGAGAAACGAGGGAATAGAGTGGCCGGGCTGCGTGCAAGGACCCGGTCAGGACAGACGGGCAGTCTCGGCGGCTGGGTGCGGGGGGAGGGGGCGACTTCAAACTGCCCGCGCGGGGTCTGCATTGGCTCTCACACCAACGAGCCGTGGGATTGCTCAATAGGGATCTTGCTTGCATTATTTTCTGTTGCCTTTCTCAGTGTGTGTCAAATACACGCTCCAGGGAGCAGAGCCAGCAGCACCCCCAAAATAACATAAGTGAATAAAAACAATTTGTGCGTCTTTTAGCGAGTGCCCGTTGCTCCCTCAGCAAGGTACACCTGAGAATTAAGGACAGAGAGCTCGAGGCCTTACTAATAAAACCTTTTGCCAGGTGGAGATTTTCAAAGGTGACCAGGTGTTGCTTTGGAGACCAAGAATATTTTATTTTACCCGAACTGATAATGACCGTATCCTTCCTGATCGAAATCCATTTAAATAGGTCTCCAGTTCGACTTCAGTCTCCCATACATCCTACTAATTTATAAGAGGTGAAAGCATGGAATTCAGACAGTTTCTTTGCAGCAAATAAACAACCCAGGATGAATGAGTGCCAGGTCCCTTTAGAACACTGAGTGGCTCTGAAAAGAGCCTTTGGGGTGTGTGCCGAGCCTTACCGATTGCTCTTGCAGCCGGCGGGCTCACTTGGCGCTGGTGTACTTGGTGACGGCCTTGGTGCCCTCGGACACGGCGTGCT
>NW_019154177.1:1942897-1956928 GCF_002288905.1 Enhydra lutris kenyoni
GCTGCTGCCCAAGAAGACCGAGAGCCACCACAAGGCCAAGGGCAAGTAGAAGACTGGCCGAGTGTGCAGCTCAAATCTCCTGTCCAAACCAAAAGGCTCTTTTCAGAGCCACTCTCTTAATCAACAAAAAGAGCTGTGCCTTTAAGTCACATTGTTGGCATAGCAAAGTATTAAATACTAACAAATCCTGTAAAGCAAAGAAAAGCTTGTCTAAGGTATTTATAAATCTGTTATTTGGCCCAAGAGACAACCTTGCTCTAATGAACCCATGTGAGCAAAACTGGGGTATCCTGATTCCTCTGCAGGATCAAATGTCCATCTGGAGCACAAACTTGTTGTCCTGTTATGGCAGGGACAGTCAGGGATCTAGTAGGACCTGAGGCCACACACAGGGTAAGATCCCTATCTGCTTGGCCTCCCTGGGATACCACGGTCCTAAAAACCCCAGGGGGCTGGGCCGGGAATACCAGAGGAAAAACAACCCAAGGGGGCTGGGCTGGGGAGCATAGTCTTGCTGGAAGTTTGCCCCTGGCCAATCAGACAAAGACGTGAAGAAATCCTGAACAGCTCCAGCTAAAACTGCGTAAAAGAAAATCTCGTTGCTGGGAGTGGAAAGGGGACATTCTTGGATCCCCCTCTCCCTGTGAAGAGCTGATTCTCTCCTCTTAACGCTTTGTCTGCTGCCCCTCACTCTGTGTCTGGTCTCCCTCTTTATTCCTCCGAGCGGCAGGACCAATGACCGTGGGCACCAGAAAGCTGCGATAAGAAAAAATCCTGAAACATTTTCTTGGGGACTCAAGGATCTCTGGTCGTCATCGAGGCGTCTAACCGTGAGTAGTGGACAGCCAGTATCTCTGTTACAGTCAACAAGATGGGCCTCATCATCTCAGAGTGAATGGCACGGCTGCGGCCCTCAAGTCTCAGGTGATAGGTTCCCACTGATCCCTCCTCTAAGGGAAGGAATGCAAAAACCCCGGGAGGGTCCCCCCAGACATCCCCTTGCCAGCGGTCCCCAAGGGATCGCACCCGCAGTCGCAGTCACCTGCTGCGGGGAGAAACAGCCTCTGCCTCCGCCCTCCCGGCTGTGGTCCTGCTCCTTCACCTGTTGCCGGGTCAAGTGGACAGAGCACTTAGGCACGTGGCGTCCTCTGGGATCTGGCCCAGAACTTGTTAGGAATAGCCCCTCAGCTCCCCTCATCTTAAACCCCTTACTGGAGTTCTGCCCGCAGTGTTCTACCTGTGACCCTCCAGCCACAGAGCAGGTTTGTCGTTTTTGTGTGACGGTCACTATACCCCACACCCTGTGGATCGGGCTTGCCTGACGGGGTGAGGGACAGCCTCCGGGACCCACCTGTGCCATTTGGTTCCACTTGGCGAGGTGCCCGCCCCTCTGCTCAGCTGTGACCGTCCTAGGATGGACCCCCGTCCGGCTAGAACACACGTGTGTAGGTAGTGTCGAGAAGGACAAGGGAACGGACTTCTACCTCGGCTGTGTCCCCTGTCCCCGTGGCCCATCCTGTGCCTCCAGAAATTGGCCTTTGTAAGCCTCACAACAGGTCTGTCAAACAGAGCGATTTTATTCTGCCCATCACGCCGACGTCCACTGGGCCCGGAACAGTCTGGGACATCCATCTGCCACTAAAGGGGCCTTACTGGGTCACGGCCCATCCGCTGGCTGGGAAATGCAGAGACAGTAAAAGTCAGGACAAGCGGGGTGGCTCCCTGGAGGTAGGAGCAAGCCAGGTTAGAGTGACTGACTAGCACCTCGCAGAAGGAACAGCAGTCCTGGCTCGCAGTCGCAAAGACACCCAGGACACTGGGTCAGGATGAAGGCCTCCTGGTCAACTATGAGGAATGAGGTTAGGGAAGCCGTTGCCCCCTTCCCGTGGACGGGGATCGCAGTCCCCTGACAGGAGCCAGTGCTCCTCGGGGGCGCTTCCTGAGTAACTGGAACGGTTTCACCCGCAAACCCCTAAAGAAAAGGCAAATTCTTTTCTTTGGTTCCACGGCATGGCCACAACACAGAGTGGAGGAGGAGACATGGCGGCCTGAGGGATACGTCAGTTATAAGACCCTGTTGCGACGGGACTGGTTTTGCAAACGTGAGGGAAATGGGGAGAAGTACCCAATGTGCAGGGTTTCTGGGCCTTAAGGGAAAATAAGGGCCTGTGCCAGCCTCCTGCCTGCTCTCTCTCAGGGCTGGACACGGGGGGCGGGTGGGGGGTTGTGGTTAGGGGGTTAGGGAGCAGGGGGGGAGGGGGTGGTGAGGAACACAGGGACCCCACACCCACGCCAAAGGCAGACAGGCAAATGGTGTCCACAGAGGATTTCCAGCCCCAGCCCCATCTTCTCTGGGGTCTCCGTCCCTTTCCTGTTCGGCTGTCCTGGACCCCCTGCTGCTCTTGGGGCTCTATGTCTTGCAACAATATACAGGACCCAGAGGAGGACCAAGGGCAGCTGCCACTATGGCTGGGGTACAGGTGTCCTTGTCATTGCAAGACCAGAGACGAAGGGGACCTTGGGGAGCTTTCCAAAAACCCATATACCTATACAGAAGGTTACCAAAATCTTACTTGTGATTGAATTAACCGGGAAGGAGGAAATGCTCCTGTTAAATCAATCCCTCTCTGAGGCAGACAAATGCGGAGTCCTGGGCACCGTGGAGAGAATGGGGACGAACAGCTGAGTAATTCCCGAGCACCGCTGGGCCCATGGGGGACTTCCAGTTCTCAACTGGGGCCCAAGATCCCAACTGGGACCCTAACGATCCCCTCAGAAACTGGTACCTCGGTCACTTCCAGGCCTACGTCCTGGAGGGATTAAAAAGTTTCAAGTCTTGAATCTCGCCAGGCTACGTATCCTGACCCAGGCTCCAGAGGAAAACACGACAGCCTCCTAGAGAGGAGGGAGGCTCTCATGAAACATACAGCTGTCTCTCCTGATTCTCCCGAGGCCAAGATAGGGCCCAAGACAAAACTGTGATCCGGTCAGCCCCAGATATTTGGGAAAACCTGCAAAAGTTGACCGCCGGCCCTGAGGGGCCCCTAGAAGAGCTCTTCGGAGCTGCTAACTGGGTCTTTTACAACTGGGACCAAGAGGAGAGTGAGGAACAAGAGAAGAGGCTGAGAAGGAATTTCTAGGGTCTACTTGTGGCCTTAGAGGCCGTTACCCATCAGCCCCCATCCCCACCCCAAGGCTCTAGTATTAGATGCCTCGTCTGTGGCCGCCCAGAGCACTGGCAGCCGGGATGCCCTCAAAGGGGACAGCAAAATGAAAGCCCCCAAGCCCTGTCCTGTTTGTGGAGGACCCTGGAAATATGAATGCCCTCGAGGACCTCCATCTTCGAGGCCTTAGCACCCCCAACAGGGTCGCGGAGCTCTTCACGGGGCCTTCCCTGGGGCAGCTTGCCGTTGGGAACCCAGAGCTACGGGTAACTCATGAGACAGGGAAAGCCAGTCTGTTTCCTTCCACCTTCCCTGTTCTCCTCCCCACCCCGGTGCCCACTGCCCGGCCTCCACGCCGCTGGTCAGGGCATTGCTAGACAGCCCAGAACTAGTTTTTTTTCTCTCCCCCTGGGATGTGTCTGGGGTGATCTAATTTTCTCTCACTCCTTGTTAATGCCTGAGAGCCCCACACCTCCCTTAGGTAGAGATATTATGGGCCAATCTGGGAACACTCATGTTGATGGCCCCTGGACAGACGGGCAGTCACCTCCCCTTATTAGAGGCTCATACTAATCCCCAGGTCTGGGCAACTCAGCAGTGGGTTGGGCCTTACCTGCAGTGCCCATTCACAAACACTTTAAAGATCCCACAACTTGCCCCTGTCGGAACAAGTACCCTCTAAAACCAGAAGCAAAGAAGGGCCTAAAAAAAGCCATAAATAATCTAAAGAAGTGGGGGTGGGGGGTCTTAAAAGAATGCAACAGCCCATGAAACACCCCAGTTTTGGGGATACAAAAACCTAACAGGGAGTGGAGATTGGTACAAGATCTCGAATTATTAATGAGGCTGTGGTCCCAAGTCATCCCGTCGTCCCCAACCCTTGCACACTGCTGCCTCCGATCCCCCCTGACACAAGCTCCTTTACAGTCCTAGGCTTACAAGAGGCCTTCTTTTGCAAGCCACGCCATCCAGATTCTGTTTCTGTTTGCAGTCGAGGAGCCCACGAATCCGACCGCCCCGTTCACACGGACAGTTCTACCTTGAGGGTTCTGAGATAGTCCCCACTTATTTGGACAGGCCCTGTCCTGAAATCATGCAGAATTTCCAGCTGAGGACTGGGTCCTCCTACAGTGTGTGGACCGTCTCCTGCTATAAGCCCCCTCTGAGCCGAGTATACAAACTGGCACCCAAAAGCTTCTACATTTTCAGAGTATGGGGGGAATAGAAGGTCTGCCAGCCTAAGGCTCGATTATGTGAGACATGTGTCCAATATCTGGGTCTGGTTCTTTCAGAAGAAGATAGGATACAGCCCATTGCCTCATACCATCTCCTCAAAACCCTTAACCGGTTGAGAGATTTTTCGGGCTTCGCTGTGTACGTCGCTTATGGACACTGGGGTATGGGAAATCGTGTGTCCTCTTTGTCAGTTGATCAAAGGACAGGACGTGCTGGAAACCTGCTCATTAATACTGAACCCAGACTCAGGGCTTTTAAAGACCTCATCAAAGGACGCCTGGGTGGCTCAGTCTGTTAAGCATCTGCCTTTGGCTCAGGTCAATTCCAGGGATCGAGCCCCACACTGGGCTCCCCGCTCAGCAAGGGGCCGGCTTCTCCCTCTGCCTGTCGCTCCCCCTACTTGTGTTCTCTCCATCTCTGTCAAATAAATAAATAAAATCTTTTAAAAAAAGTAAAAAGCTCAGTGCCCCAGCTTTAAGCCTCCCTGCAGGGAGGTCTTACAACTTAGATGTGACCGAGAAGAAGGGAGTGATTTTGGGTATTCTAACCCAGGCCCGGGAGCCCACTCCATATCCAGTGGGATCTTTAAGAAAAGACCTTGACCTGGTGGCCTGTGGGCTGCCAGCGTCCTTCAGGGCCGTGCCTGCCTCAGCACCTTTAATCCCCGAAGCTACGAATTAACTCTGGGAGGGATCTTACTGCACACACCCCTCCCCCATAACCGTCAAGGCCTCCTCTCCACGGATAGTGACCACGGGCTCACGGACAGCCGCCTTCTGCCGCACCCAGCGCTCTTGCTGGAAGGTCCAGTCGTGCAAGTAAAAACTCGCTCCACTTTAAACCCCGACCCCTTCCTTCCAGAAGAGGGTACAGAGCCAGTGCACAGCCGTCAACACATCATAGCTCAAACCTATGCTGTTGGGAGAACCTAAAGGGGACCCCAACAGAGAATTCAGAGGGGACCCTATTCACTAAAGGAAGCCCATTTGCTGAGCAAGTCACCCGAATGGTTGGGTGTGCTGTGATCACTTTACCACGTCACCCGAAATGAGAAAAAGCGATCCTGTGCTGTCTGGATCGAGCCCCCGCTCCATCCACAGCCCTCACTCAGCCGGGCGATGGAACTCAGTAGAAACAAAAGTGGCAATGTCTATACCGACTCCAAACACGCCTTCCTGCCTTTGCATGCCCGTGGCACAAGGTGGAAGGAGAGACAGTGTCTAACTGCCTCAGGTTCCCCCACTAAATATCACCCAGAAATCACCTGCCCCTACAGGCCATACCCCACCCCCGAGAGGTGGCAGCAAGTGACACCAGAGAGGAACAGGTGAAGTGCTGGAAGGGAACAGCCTGGCAGATGCAGCGAAATCTGCCGTCAAGTCTTCGGCTGCCCCTGTGGTTGCCTCCCTAGTCTGGCTGGCTGCAAACCCAGGGGAAAACTTGCTCCCGCACAGAGAAAAAACAATGGGCATCAGAAGGAGGCAACAGCCTCAGCCTCCAGGCCGACTCGGGGTAAGATCGTAGGCTTCAGCCCTGGGCAGCGAACCAAAGGAAGGTTGGGAAAAGCCTACATCAAACCCTCCATCTGGGACAGGATAAAACCTTGCAGATGACCCACATGCTTTCTACAGGAAAAAACCTGGACAAAACCTTTAAGTATCTTTTAAAGACTTGTGAAGTCTGCCACAGAAATAACCTGTACTCTCATCCCCAAATCCCCAGAGGCAGACAGTGAGTGGGGAGCTGGCCTGGGGAAGGCTGGCAATTAGCGAATGGATTTCACAGGTATGCCTGAGGCACAAGGGGCCCAAAGCCTCTGGGTTTGGGTAGATAACCTTCTCACGCTTCTGCAGAACCAGAAGGCCTCAGTGGGGGTAAAGGCACTAGTAAGTGAAACCATCCCTCAGCTGGGACTCCCCTGGTCTGTACTCCCCATTGCCTTACTCCGGATTAGAAACGCCCCCGTGGAAACGGGCTTGAGCCCCTTCCAGGTCTTGTATGGGAGGCCCGTCTGTGTAAATGACCTGCTGGTGGACAAGGGAGTCTTTGACTCGGCAAATCATGTCATCCTTCTGGCAAGGTCTCCATGAGCTCCTTGGGTGGTTCCTAACCCTCAGTTCCAAGACAACCAACCTTCCCCGATCATCCCAGGGACCAAGTGCTTGTTAAAGATCTTTCCTCTTTATCTTTGTCTCTAGAGCCTGTCTAAGAGGGCGCACACACAGTCATCTTAGCCTCCCCAAAGGCTGTCAAGGTACCCACGGTCAAGGCCTAGATCCACTATCCTAGAGTCAAGCCCTGGTTTCCAGTGGAAGAAGACAACAGGAAACCAAGATACCACTGCAAGCAAGGAAGGGCTCAAACGCATCTTTAAAAAACAGAAAAGCCAACGACACCAAGCTAAGTACTTCAACCCCTGATCAAAGATGCCGTTGAATGCATTTGTTCTCTTTCTCCTTCTTTCTCTTCCCAAACTTCTACATTGCCACTCATCTGCAGGGACCCAAGGATGGGTTCAACCCAGTGCCACTCCCTTCAATTTGACTGATTGTTGGGTATGTGGGAAAGACTCAGTAGGGACCGCTGTGCCCGCCCCTATCGAGGTCTGGCTGCGGGCTAATTACTCTGTCACTCCTTTTGTCTCCTATATTAATTCATTCCCCAATCAAAATATAGAGCAACTATTTTTTAAAGCTTGGAAGAAGGACATGGAAACCAAAGTAGCCAGTGTCCCCTGGTCCGACAACACCCCAGACCTTGCCTGGCTGGCTCGGCTCCGGATCAGTACCTCAACAACATTCCCTATTTGCTGCGAAAACACCTACACTCCAAACTCGGGGATTTTTGTAGGAAACCTTTCCACGTCCCAGTGCAACTTCACCTTCCAGGTCCCTTCAAGCGCCGCAGAGGAGCCTTGGAATAGCTCCCTTTTCAACTCGCTCAGCGCCTACAAAGACCCTGATCAGCCTCACCTCTTTCTCCGGGCCCAGGATCCCCTAAAGGAAAAGACATCTTTTTGGACCCCCGCTAACAACTCCTGCTCAGCAGGGTGGTCCCCGGAGTCCTGCAATTCCTCTACACTAGGGTTGGCCAGAGGTTTGCTCCTCTCGTCCCAAGAATTCTTCCTGAAAATCTATCCTTCCAGCTCACTTGCCGTCACGGCGGGCGAGCGGCTCTGGTTCGATGCTTCCCTGATATGGAGGAAGTTGTCAGGCGCAGCCTCTGCCTTCCCACCGAAGCTTCTCTTTAAGTATGGGTTCCACCTAAGCCTCCGTGCAGAAGACGGTCTGTTCTTCTACTGCGGGAGAAGGGCACGCGCGTTCTTACCCGCGCAGTGGACAGGGCGCTGCTCCCTCGCCTACCTAGCTCCGCTAGGGCCCCACGCCCCTGGGGCCGGCCACATGCCGCAGGTTGGAAACCAGTCCGAGCCTTGGATATAGAGACCTGAGGACTCCCTCTATTTGGAGGGTGTGGCCCTCCAGAATCCCCGGGGCCCTGGACCTCGGGACCTCCTGTCCTCCCATGCTCCCATGCAGGGGACACCTGCAGCCTCCTCCAGGAAGCCGGTTTTATATTAACAACACAGGTCAGGGAGTGCCTCGTTCAGATTCGTCAGGTAGCCTGGTGGCCCAAATAGAGGACCCCTCCTTCTGCTGGACCTCCCTTTGGGTCCAGCAGAGACACTGACTATGGCCATTAATGGCCCCAGAATTAGTCGTCTTCCTCCTGCTTCCCTTCTGACCTTGTATTCTAAATGCCCTTGTCCAACTTGTTTCTTCTCCTGTCTAGGCAGCCACAGATGGCGACCCTGCCTACTGTAGGGGCCTCAGGACAGACCTCTGAACCCATAGGCACCCCTCCCCAGCAGGAAGTAGCCACGGATCAGTTATCACCCCTGTTCCTGATGGCAGTTTGGAGTTACCTGTTGGGGGGTGGCGGGAATATGTCAGGGACAGATCGGAGATGGACAGGCAAAGAGCCATACAGTAGGATCAGAGCCCGCAGGAGTAGGATCAGTATCGCCCCTGCTTGGCCGGCCTCACAGGTATTCTTGGACCTGAAGTCTATGGGGACCCAATCAGTCATGATGCTGTCCCTTTCGCTCCCTTCATCATCCCCTTCTCATCACCAAGTCATTAGCCGGAGAGGGTCTTCTGTTCCTCTCCACCCCTGTACACAGCAGCCAATGTTCACTTATTACTCATGGATGTCTTAATGAAAATCAGCTTCTATGGCATTCCTAGTCTGTTGGAATAAATTTATTTTCACAGTCTCTTGAAATCTTTGTATGTCCTACAGTTAAATCTGAATTGCAGTCACACACCAAGACAGACAGCGTAAGTAACCACAGCAATCACAGATAGGAGGTATGTGCTCTGTAGACTCAGTATATTATATAAAGTATCTCCATTATTTATTTTTTGAAAGAGACATGCATGGGGAAGAGGTAGAGTGAGACAGAGAATCCCAAACAGGCTCCAGTTCAGCATGGAGTATGATGTAGGTATTGAACTCACTACCCCGAGATGACCTGAGCTGAAATCATGAGTCAGACGCTTAACAGACTGAGCCACCCAGGTGCCCCTGCATTAGCTCTTAAAATAGCTTTATGAGTTAAGTATTGTTATTATATTATTCCCACTATTGATGAGCAAAGGTTTAGAAGACATAAGCAAGTGCCCAAAAGCCAATTGGTAGAAGAGATGCAACTTAAGATCAAATTTTTCTAACTCGAGTTTCAGCTCTTAAGCACTTTCTAAAACAATTGAATAATGGGTGACGTTAGTTACAGGAGTTTACGAAATTATGTTAGTTTCAAGAATTTTGGAGTATGAGTCTGTATTTGTTTTCTTTTTAAAATAAAATTCAATGTATGCAAAAATTAATTCCATATTAAATACCTTATGAAAACCAAAATTTAAAAAAATCAAAAAATAGAATGTTTAGTCATTAAAAATTAAAAGGCTTAAAAGCAACTAGAAGCACAGTTTCTGAATTTAAGTACTTGATTTTTGTAGGGCATTCATTGTATTCTAATTAATTTATAGGTAATGCAATCATGATCAGAAGCTCAAAGAGATTTATTTTTCAAAACTGCTACAGTGATTCTAAACGTACACACACACATAAAAGGAGTGTGAAACTAGATCAGAAACTTTTGAAAAGAAATAATGGAACCCACAGTGCCAAATTATGACCTGTAAGACAACTACAATTTAAAATTTTGATGTAGTAAACAGAACAGTGTAGGGGAGGAAAAATAATTTCCCCTCTACCCTTCTAGGTGCTATGAACCTCCCCTTATAATAAAAGACAGATTAAGGAGGAAAACAAAGAGCAGTTTAATGACATGGACACCTCGTGTGTACATGGGAGATGCTCTGAAGAGCTGAGTGGAACCCGAAGAGGCGCCAGCCACCCCTGGAGACACCACCTTCCGCTAACAGATGTTGGTGTGGGAAGGGAGTGCCCAGGGAGCCAGTCTGGGGTTGGCGGGAAAAGGATGGGAAACAAGGTTGTGATGCCGAATTAAGCTGGGGCTTTCACAAGGACAGGAATGTCTGGTGATTTAGTCATCCTTCTCTTCCTGGTGCAGAGAGGGAGACACTTAGAGGTTGAGAATTTCATAAATGTTAAAATGTCCCGTTAGGAAGATTTTAGAGATTCTCCCGTGTCGGTGTTTCTTAAAAATCATCTGCTCGCATATAGTCCTTATGCCAAAGAGGCGCATTTGGTTGGGGGGTGGGGGGGCGTCTTCTGCTACCCTCCATACCAAAGAGGCCTATTTTGAGACAGTATGTCCTGAACTCCAACACTCCTGTTTTGGGGTGACGTCTTAGGGTTCCCTTCCCAGCCAACAATCATTCCCCTTCTGAATGAGAGAGGACAGTACTTTGTTGTAAACTAGAAGCCCCTAGTAACGTTCTCATGGGGGAGATTCCTGCAGACACCAGTACGAACCGGCTCAGAAGAAGCCAGCCCTTCCACGCGACCTTGCTCCCTCCAGCACAGTCCTAGGAGCTCCGCCCAGAGGTGGGAGGAGCCGGAGAGCCGGGGTGGGTGCGGGGCCTCGGGGCCCGCCCGCGGTGTCAGTCTTCAACGAGGTCCGACTTCTGCTTATAATTAGCGCTGACGGACAAAAAGGGCCCTCGGTGTGTTGAACTCACACAGACCGCTTAGGTTGACATGTCTGGTCGCGGCAAGGGCGGGAAGGGCCTGGGCAAGGGGGGCGCCAAGCGCCACCGCAAGGTGCTGCGCGACAACATCCAGGGCATCACCAAGCCCGCCATCCGGCGGCTGGCCCGGCGCGGCGGCGTCAAGCGCATCTCCGGCCTCATCTACGAGGAGACCCGCGGGGTGCTCAAGGTGTTCCTGGAGAACGTGATCCGCGACGCCGTCACCTACACGGAGCACGCCAAGCGCAAGACGGTCACGGCCATGGACGTGGTCTACGCGCTCAAGCGCCAGGGCCGCACCCTCTACGGCTTCGGGGGCTGAGCCTCTGCCCTCCGCTTTGGTTTCTGTGAAAATCCTAAAGGCCCTTTTCAGGGCCCCCACTTCTTTCATCTCAGGAGCCGTGACGCTGGTTTGTCTTTAATAGTGTCGGATTAGGGCCATGAAAGTACATCCATTCCCGTTTGCGTAGAAGCTTCCCTGGTTTCCCCGTGTGCAACTAGAGAACGCATGAGCCCTTTCATTTTTCATGCTCTCCCACAGGTTTTTGGAGAGTTGCATTAAGTTACTGTTGACACTTCAACACTTCGTAGGTACATTTATTTTTTTTTTAAGATTTTACTTGACAATACAAGCAAGGATTGTGGGAGAGGAAGAAGCAGGCTCCCCGCTGAAGAGGGAGCCAGATGCGGGGCTCTGATGCGGGGATCTGATCAGGCCCTGATCGCAGGACCCTGGCATCACCACCTGGGCCGATGGCGGGCGCTTAACCCATTGAGTCACCCAAGTGCCCCAGACATGTACACTTTAAAGTGAAATTTTAATGCCATAATGGGAACGTTGGCATGACAGTTGGAAGGAAACGGGTTTAGGACTTGAGCAGGAGCAGCACGGCTTTCTCAGTATGACGGATCCGCAGGTTTGGGGGTTGCAAGGAGCAAGAACCGCAGGTGCCTCAGCGCTGAATTCCAGAGAAGGTGCATCTCGTGTACACGAGGCCGTGCAATGTGATCACGTTTAGTGATCTGCATTCTGGTGCCACGTGTCCTCTGCTCAAGAAACAAATGAGTGTTAAGTAGACTTAATTGGAGAGCAACAATTGGGACAGTTGGTGAGACCAAGCATGTGACCAGCCTTGGCTCCAGTGCTGGGGTCTGCTGGGAGTGGAGACCCAAGCTCCTAGAGGATGGACAGGTCAGTACACCACAGACCAGGTGGTGAGGGTGGGATGCAGTTAAAAGGCATTCCAGCTAAATGATAAGGGAAACAACAGAAATGTTGCCATGAAAATAGGCAGCCCTAGCCCAGGAGAGATCTTTGGTAAAGAGTCGAAAAGGAATCAAACACAGAATAAGGCCATAAATCTAGAATCTAGGATTCTCCCAGAGGAAGTCTTAAAAAGTAGAGAAAGAAACCCAGAGTCGAAGGGGAAGACTTGGGTGTTGGTAGGAAGCTTGGCTAATGCTCACACACAGATGAAAGTAGTAATTGCCGAAATGTATAGAAAAACAGTAAGCGAAGATAAGATGTATACATTTTAAAGCTGAAGTTAAAACTGTCAACATCGGGTCTCACCAAGATTTAACCCTTGTTAAGGTCAAATGCTAAATGTGCATCCAGCCCATCTACCGGCTCAGGAATGTTTCCTCAAGGACCCTAGAGGCATTTCTGAAATACAGTGCTGTTTTAATCATGGTGATCTCCCATATTCCTGGGAAGACTTGGGCCGAACTTCAGCTAAGGTATGGCTCCAAATTGTAACACTACTGTGTTTCAGATGGGTTGTGTCCATTTAGCTATCCAACAGAGTGAGATTTCTTTTTGTCTCTGCTATTCCCATAGCAGATTGCCTGTGATAGTCATTCTGGTTTAACGCTTACTCAATAATAAAACTTCTGGTTCTACTACCTTTGTGCAGCGGTTTTCTAGGCTGGGAGATTTTTTTAATTATATTTCCCAACAGCTTCTGAGGGTCAATTATGTATTTATGGCTTTCCATTAATTTTTTCTTCTTTTTTAAAAAAATTATTTATTTATTTAACAGAGAGAGAGAGAGAGAGCGAGCGAGCGAGTGCACAAGCAGGGGGAGTGGCACACAGAGGGAGAAGTGGGCTCTTGGCAGAGCAGGGATCCCAATTGTGGGGCTCTGATCCCAGGACCTGGGATCATGACCTGATCTGAAGGCAGATGCTTAACCGACTGAGCCACCCAGTTACCCTGCTTTCCATTGATTTCTTGCATAATTTTGATAGTAGTCTCTTGGTTATTAACCCCCCCCCAAAAACATTCCCTCCATATTCCATATATTATTTAAATATTTCTATAGCTAATATTCTAGTACTTGTCTTTAGATGTCTGACTAATGTTCATAACCTGATTTAATGAAACTTAACACTTCTTGATAATACTTTTCCTAAATGCAGGCCCTACATTTTGTATAATGAAACCTTTTAGGTATCACTTATATCTAAACTCCTCTGTAGTTTCCCAAGTGGCCACTGGGCCACACACAGTTTCTCATTTCATGAGAAGAGACATAGTTTGTATTGTGATTAATCATATACAATTGTGAAAAGTTTTCTTATATATCATGCAGTAGGGAAAAAAAGAGCAAATCAAAAATAAACTATACATCCTTGCTAACCAGAAAAAAATATAAATGTTAATTATACTTTTAAAATTGGATAGAACATACTTACATTTGCTTAATCTTACATTAACTGTAACTCAGTGTTTATTGGCAATCACAAATAACACATTCGTCATTCGTCCATCATAAATGCTGAAGGAGTGCTATTATGATCATTGTCCTTAAAGACGAAAATACCTTAAGTTCTCTACTTTTTATGGTAAGTGATGGAGGCCAGCAATAGGCCACTAATTGTCCCTCCAGGCTAATAGTTTACTCCTGAGTTGCCAAGCCGGGTCCCATTTAGAAGCTGAGATCAATTATAGTCAAACTTAGAAATTGCCTTTTTCTGACGGAACACTTGCCGAGTTTTGGTCTGGACATTTTTCCAGCTCTCCTAAAACAACTCTCCATTAGGATATTTCTGGCAAGGATATTACTGGGGTAGAAGGGTTTTCCTTCGTGTCCATAAAACAGCAAACTCTTCTGAAAGAAGCTGTGCCCAACACAAACCGCCCCCAAACCTCTCACAGGACCAACATTTTTGAGCACGTTCTGCTGTAATTTGTGACACCAAACCGACCAGGGGCAAGGTTCCTGGATATAGGGTTGACTGGCAGGACTAGAAATCAGGCCGGGTACGGGGATATGACCCGCAGTGCAACACGGCCGCGCAGACCAGTGAGCCCCACTAGTCAGAGTTTCAGCTTCTCTCGTGAAAGGGTGGGAAGCCCTGAAAAGGGCCTTTTATTTTTTTGGACGGGAGGATAGCGGGAGGCTCAGCCCCCGAAGCCGTAGAGGGTGCGGCCCTGGCGCTTGAGCGCGTAG
>NW_019154177.1:1957073-1961703 GCF_002288905.1 Enhydra lutris kenyoni
GCGCCCCCCTTGCCCAGGCCCTTCCCGCCCTTGCCGCGACCAGACATGGCTGGGAGACGACTGCACAGCGTTTTGTCACGTCGCCCGCGCTGCAGGCCTTTATTCCGCTGCCAGCGGACCGAACTGAGAACCTCACACAGCCGAGAAGTGCCACCCCATGGGGGAAGAGAAGTGTGACAAGACCAAAAAAAAAAAAATAAGTCGTAGGTTTCCTTGTACTGTGTCTTGTTTATACCCGGCAACTATTTTGTTACTCTGTTTGGAAACTTAAAAAAATTGCTTTTCGATAGGAACCCCAAGCGCGAATGTTGTGAGAAATGCAGAAAAGGGCAAGTAATAAAATAGCAATATTTTATCCCCCCACACAGAGAACACAGTACTGCTGCCCAGTTTGGAATTTTGGTGAAATAGGGAAGTGCACATCTTCCCCCCCCCCCCACCCAGAGAAAATTCACATAGTTCCATGTATGGCGTTTTGGAACTTCTTCACACGGATTACATTTTAATCACTTTCCCTTCTCTAAAGACAAAAAAAAAAAGAAAGTGTTTTTAATATCTACTTGTTATTCCTTCTTAAACATTCTCTATAGTACACTTGAGCCAATTCCCTAGTAATTCCTTAATAAGTCACATGTATAAAATAATTATTTTCCCTACTGACTGTTGTACCACTTTCAACACTAGGAAATGTAGGGGTCAAGGGCAGGTTAACCTAAAATGAGTCACTTTGACGTGAAGGTTATTAAAATCCAGCACATTTTGTAAAAGCTTTTTACCGCCTCCACAACTGCGTAAAAGGAAATTAGATAGAGGACCTGCTCCAGAAAGAAATTTACCACAGAGAGAACTGTATTATACTGTGAGCTAGGTATAGACGATGGGGACCAGCAAGGCCTGTTGGATCAAAGCCCTTTATGTCCCTTGTTTCCAAGTGGCCCAGCAGACATTTTCTTTATCAGGCATTTGCTCTTCTGTGAATTATATTCCTTCCCTTTGAAGTCCCAGGCCCCTGGCCCCTTCTCCTTAGCTCAGAAAGACATATATACTTCATTTTGCTTGACTGTCTTTGAAATTTCATGTCTGTATAGATCACTGTAGTATATACTGTTACATTTTATTTTCTCCTGTGAATCTGGCTCATGTCTATTTGATTCTTAGCTGGCTGGAAGGATCTCCAAAAGGACAGGTTATTCCTGCTCCCTGACAGAACTATTCCTAAAAATTCTATTCCATACAGAACTATAGAACTATAGTTTAGGCAATGTCCTTTGCCAAAGGAAATCTACTTTCAGTTCAATCTTGGAAATTTTACACTAGGGAAAGTGAAAAGTGATTATGTCTGTAAGATATTCCATCATAAGCATTTTCTATGATACATTTTAAGCAAAATCTCTAGCACTTAACATAATATGCTTTCTATTTTAAAGGAGATCTGTACATAACTTATTTCCTGAGGATAACCTAGAATTGAAATGCTTTGTCAGAGACAGTATAGATTTTTGTGGTATTATATTAATATTAGTGCAATTTCCACAATTCTTACCACATTCACCTCTGCCAGCAGTTAAGTGTTGTGCATATAAATTTACCATATAATACCAAAGAGGCATATTTTGAGATGATATATTCTACTCCTCTTCAAAATATTGTAACTTGTTTCAGGTTTAAAGGAAAAATTAACCCTTTTGGAATTTTTGTCATCATTGCATCACACTGATTAACTGGGACATCTTTAAAAGAATGGGTTCTTCATCCTTGTATATTGTAGGAGCTGGAAAATTTTCCCTTATTTCCTTCTAGGTTCTTTGGCCGAGCTACTAATTAAAATGACACAAAACAGATTAACGGGGGGCACCTGGGTAGCTCAGTTGTTAAGCATCTGCCTTTGGCTCAGGTCATGATCTCAGGGTCCTGGGATCAAGCCCCATGTTGGGCTCCCTGTTTAGCGAGAGCCTGCTTCTCTCCTTCTGCCTGTGGTTCCACCTACTTGTGCTCTCTTTCTTTGTCAAATAAATAAATAAAATCGTTAACAAACAAAACAAAACCAAACCAGACTAACAGGAGAAAAACATTTAATTTCCTAAGTACAGAAGCCCTGTAAAAAATAAGACTTAAAGGCAGTCAGGCACTTAAGGCTGATATGCCATCCCCAGCTAAGGAATGGGAGAGGGGCCTGGAGCTACAGAGGGGAAGAGGATAATTCAAAGCAAGATAAGAGTAGAGTTTAGTAATCACGTATCTGTCTCGACAAGCTGAGCCTTTCACGTTAAAAAGCTGTATCTGTTAATACCTGTCTCTGTTATCAACCCCTTACCTAAATTCTTCAAGGCCGTCAGGGGGAGGGCAAAAGTTTCTCCTGACCTGTGATGTTCTCAGCTGACTTTAGTTCTAAACAGTCCACGTGTCAGTGGCGTTTGGGGAAGACTCGTTCTGAACCCCTTCACTGTCGTATTGCTAGGTTAAAGCTGTGCCCGGCTCACAGTAGAGGGGCAATGAGTATTTGTTGAATGAAGTGTAGGGAAAGAAAAATTCTCTGTCCTCTTTGGATCTCTGCCCAAAAATTAAACTGACCTAAGAGAGGTTAACAGAGGAAAAAAGCATACATGTTCTATTAAATTTTTACATGTTACATGGCAGTCATGGAGAAGGAAGTCCCAAAGCAACTAGTCAGGGAGATTTCATATTTTTAGACAAGATAAGTTTGTGAAGAATTGACAAGACAAAGAGGTTTGGGCTTGGGGTAGCCAATTGAAGAAATAACAAGGTTTTTACTTGTGGACTTTCAGCCCTAAATTCCCTCTGGTGATAAGAAGTCCTCCTCTCCTTAGGGTACAGGGCGGGTGCCTGTCCCAGAGGACTTTTATCTCCTGCTTTCAGGGGAGGGGTGGGATGGGTGGGGAGGTCCGAGTGACCTGCCCGCTTCTGCAGTTTTCTCAAACTCTTTTAAGCTTTAGATATTCCATATATGCCTGGGTGCTTTGAGGCAGTGAGTTGGAATGAACGTGGCAAGTCTCCTTTCCTCCCAAGCCCACTTTCTGAAGCCCCTTTCTTGAGTGCTGATGTCACACAAGCTGAAAGCCAGACATTCCCGGCTCCCCTCCTTCACCTGCCCCTGTAAGTCATTCTGCGGCAAGGCCTAACCTTTCTGCTGCCTCTTCCCCTTTATCCCCCTTTCTTCCCCTCCTCCTCGTTCCGACCCTCACCTCTGGCTGGTATTTCCAACCTTTTGACGTGGATCTCACCCACCTTTCCATCCATTCTCAACTGGGTCCCCAGAATAATGGTTCTAATCATATATTTTACAAGATTTTAAAATGCGGCAGAGTCTGCCTTCCTCTAGTAGATAAACTTTGTATTTATTTTCAAGGTGTACAAAGCTCCTCAGTATGGGAAGTTCTTTGCCCCACCTTCTACTTATCGTTCCACATTCATTTCCCTCCATTCCAGCCTCCAGTCCTGCGAGAGGATTTCCAAGTCCTAGAGCACCTTCCCCTCCCCACCACAGGATCTGCCCCATTCAGCAGCCTCCATTTTGCTTCCCTCCAAGCTTCTTTTTAGAGTTTGTATTTTAACTGTTTCTTCTGAAGATGCTGGGACTTCCCCACTGCAGGTACATTTCTTAGCACCTATGAGACCAGTGTGCAGGGTATAGGCAAGAGCGAAGAATGGTTGGCGCATCAAGGAAGCAAATCTCCAAGTTAGCTTTAAGAGGCAAACTGGCCACACGTGTTTTCTTGCAATCCACTCCGTGAGTCCTTACTCTTGAGCAAAGACTCTAACAGTAGGTCTTCCTGGACTTACAGCAGCCACTAGTCCCAGCATAGCCCCCAGACCAGGCATCCCTTTAACAAGGGCACTGGACTTCCTGCTGACAGAAATGAAAAGACAGGCTGTGTTCCTGGGAATATTATTTTAGAGAATTGAAGAGGTGGAGAAGAAACGTTTCTGGCTCTTCACTCAGCTCCATGACAAAGAACTTTCGAACCAAAATGGTTACACTGCTAATAGGCCTTTAACAATGCTTATAATGTTAATAGGAGACGGTGGGCCAAGCGTGGATTCGTCCCTGGGTAACCAGCCTGAGTTAAGTAGGTGAAAAAGTAGTAAACAGAACATGGGCCTCTTTCAGCCTGGGGAGCAAGAACTAGATAAACCAGCTCAGCTAAGTAATTCTACAGTCTCATCGACCATCCAGTAGCCTGCCTAATGCTTTACACCTGGAGGCAATTAAACAGGCCTACAGAGATCAGGGGAAGGAGCTGGGGACTATTAGGGTTTCTCCACTGGACTTCCAAATAGTTTTGCATCACAAAGATACCAGGTGTTCTTTGCATTGGTGACTTACTAGGCAAAATGTAACACTAATAAACAACTGGAAACTACACGCTAAAATACACTGGGCAAATCCCAAAGTCAGCTAAAATTCTACAGGTTAACGTCAAGCTACTTATGTTTAAAAAGTTAATGTTCACTCTTATAATCAAAGCTAATCAGCGAACAAGCTCTTTCTTAGAAAGTGTGGATGGCTCTGAAAAGAGCCTTTGGGGTTGGATGACAGGACGCTTACTTGTCAAGTTTACTTAGAGCTGGTGTACTTGGTGACAGCCTTGGTGCCCTCGGACACGGCGTG
>NW_019154177.1:1961713-1992319 GCF_002288905.1 Enhydra lutris kenyoni
AGGCCGTGCTGCTGCCCAAGAAGACCGAGAGCCACCACAAGGCCAAGTGAGGAGGAAGGTTTAAAACAACGAAAGAACAAAAGGCTCTTTTCAGAGCCACTTCTCTAATCCTAAAAAGGTGACACTTTTTCACTATGTGTCTCAAATCAGCCTTAACGGTGGAATAATTTTCCAGTTAAGGCTTTAGTCCTAGCTAATCCTCAACCCTTCTCCACACTCAATTGGTATTTATGGTGGCCATGTGCAGGCAAACTTACCACAATGGTATATTGATTACTGTGATTCGAGACTACTTGGAAACAGCCAGATTAAAGACACAAGACCTTCCTGTTTCCCTGGAAAGTAGGGATAAACGTATATGAAAAATGCTCTCCTGATACTAAGGTAAAGAGCAGTCTTGTTAGTGGACATAAATGAACTCTAAAGGCTAGGGAGTGGTAGAAACAAACCTTGTTAACATTTTTTACTAAATCGACTGCAGCTCAAATTCTGCTTCTATTTCCTCACTAAATCATGATCCCAAACGTCGGTTTTCTGTATTCTGTCAAGTCCTCACACATTTCTCAAAAATATAAACACTGGCTCTGCGGTTATTTCTTTGGCATAGGAAGTTTAAGTGGGCCTCTGCTTGTAATCAAACGTGCTTTTCCTCCTGTTCAATCTGTCCCATGTCAATTTATTTCTTTAGCCAGGTAGGGTGGAAGGGTACGGGATGGGGGGGAGGTTTAAGAAGAAAAAATTATTTTCCATCCCTACAGTATTTAGGATACATTGCCAATGCCAACAAGTTGACGTTGACATTTGTGAGCTTGACTATTATTTTAAAGTCGTTTATATTGAATATACAAGAACAATAAATTGACTTTTGATGATTACCTAAGTCTGTAGCTGGAAATTCTTTCGGGGTGGCTTATGGGTGACAAATTTTACTATCAAGTCAAAGCGGCTTTGGGGGGGATGCGGGAATGGTTTCCCTAAATGGTATACAGAAACCCATTGGGGTTATCAGCAGGAAGGTAGTAAATCTTGTATCTTAAAAAATTTGCCTTTAGGGAATAATTTTTTAAATGATGCTTACTGAAAGTATTCAAATACGATGTGTAGTATTCTGATTATTCATATTTTCTACCTGACAGCATATAGATTACCACACTGCCAAATGAGATCTTGAATACGGCAGTATCAAGCTTGGTGGTAACAAGGACAACACTGAATACTATCAACTTGATTCCAAATTTTGATGATGAAGAACCACAGTTTGAAAAAAAAAAAAAATAGGAACACTTCAGAAAAGCCAAATGCTGTTTTGAGAAGAGTGAGGTAAAATATCCTGGTATTTTGTTCATGTTTCTATATGGGCAAAGCTAGATCCTTTTATTCTAGGCCTCAGAAAGGATTGGAATATTTACCCCACTTACTAGTTCTGCCATCTAAGGAAATGGAGGCACAAAGACTTTCTTCTGTTTCCTTTTTTATTGAATCTTAATGTACTTACACTTTCCTTAAATTTTTATTTCATGATCAAGTACAATGCATTAAGGACACACCAATAAACCATGGCCTGTCCAAAAGAAATGCAGTCTAATGGGAAGAATCAGGCAAAAGCAAATAATGAAAATACAATGTAGCAAGAGACATAAGCATAGGGTATTAGGAGCGCAAAGAGGAGTAAGATCTGTGTGAAGGAACATCTGACCTAACAGTTAAAGGAAATTGGGAATTAGAGGAAAGTTGGGAATCATAGCAGAGAATGAGCAAGACTCCTGGCTTGTGAAATGTTCAGGCAAATGACACGAAGTTTGATACTGGCAATAAAGTGGGGATTGCAAGAGAAGGATGGAACCGGAGGGGATCTGCAGGCCACTCCCTTGGTTTAAAATACTATTTATAGACTAATGACTCCCAAATCTTTATGTCCATCCCAGACTGTATCTCCTGAGCTCAAATGTGCATATTCATTCTTGTAGATCTCCAGGAAACCCTAAATGCATCTCGGACTGATCACCACTATCACTACTCCAGTGAGATATCTTAGTAGATGTTCCCACCATCTACACGGTAGCAGAGCCCAAATGATCTGGTGTCACTAAATATTTGTGTGTCATTCCTACAGAAAAACTAAAGTCCTGGTATATGGTTACGAGAGAACCTTGAAAGCCCAGAAAGAGCTTAGGTGGAAAGCCACGAGATGATCAGTTTTGCACAAGGAGTGTTTTGAGAAGCATGGAGTATCGATGTCCACAGAACTAAAAATGTCCATGGAACTAGAACCACGTGTTGCTCCTGAATAAATCTTCACATAATCAGAACCGAAAGACTAATTTGGAAAATTATACTGACTGCATTATCTCAAGGAGAGGGGGCTCTACCCCGCAGCAAGAGTATTGTTCAGTGCGGACAGGGACTTCGCAATGTGTGGGCCCTTCTTAATAGCTGCTTCCCAGCCCATATGAAAGGAAGGCACTGTTTGCACTCAAGAACATCAATCTGGTTAGAAATTGGGCCTTAGATTGGATCACCATGGCATTGAGGAAAGGAGTTGCAAGGGAGGGCATTTGCTTTCCTCCAAATTCCCTAGATTACGGACAGTATACATACTTTTTCTTGGAAGGTATTAGGACATTTCTATTTGATAAAATCATGGCATCATCCTAAATTCCAGCTGTGGACATCCCAGGTTCTACTCACCATAAAGTCACTTACAGGAAGGCAGATAGCCTGATTATGGTCGATGGTTTTAACAATTAGCTGTGACCCTACTATACAATTATAAAGTACCATGTAATTTAGAAATTTTTTTCCATCCGTTTCACAAAGTGGAGAAGGGTACATTTTGGAGGTAGTCTCACTGTATGCTAAGTCTAAGTTCTTTACTGTTCTGAGATGGACGCCAGACAAGAACAGGTAAAGCTAAGTAAAATACAACCCGGGCCGCCTATCAAGACAAAGTAGGAAAACGCACCTATAAGGAATCTTGTACATACTTAGAAACCACAACTGTGAAATGCCCGGAAATGGGGCACACCCGTGCAGGGAAACAGGCCTTTTCAGCATATGTGGTGGCTCTGAAAAGAGCCTTTGGGAAGGAGTGGGAGACCGTGTGGCTCAGGCCCTCTCGCCGCGGATGCGGCGCGCCAGCTGGATGTCCTTGGGCATGATGGTGACGCGCTTGGCGTGGATGGCGCAGAGGTTGGTGTCCTCGAAGAGCCCCACCAGGTAGGCCTCGCACGCCTCCTGCAGCGCCATGACGGCCGAGCTCTGGAAGCGCAGGTCGGTCTTGAAGTCCTGCGCGATCTCGCGCACCAGCCGCTGGAACGGCAGCTTGCGGATCAGCAGCTCGGTGGACTTCTGGTAGCGCCGGATCTCGCGCAGGGCCACCGTGCCGGGCCGGTAGCGGTGCGGCTTCTTCACGCCGCCCGTGGCCGGCGCGCTCTTGCGGGCCGCCTTGGTGGCCAGCTGCTTGCGCGGGGCCTTGCCGCCGGTCGACTTGCGCGCCGTCTGCTTCGTGCGAGCCATGACTCCAACGCTCAGTTGCAGTGAAAGGCGCGAGCTGGTCAGAGTATTTATAGTGAGAGCCAGAAGCTGATTGGGCAGAAGGGAGACTACACAACCGGGAACCGGATTGGTTAAGGGCTCGAGCTTTTACTTGTGCCCCAAATGCCCTGATGTGACTTGCCCATGACCTCAATATGTATGTATGTTTTCTGTCCGCTTTCTACCGGCGATTTCCAGTATAAATAAACACCAGCTACGTAAGAAATAGCAATTTTTCTAGGATCCACATCAGAACAAAGTAACAGAACGAAAAATTATTTTAAATAGTATTTTCTTAACCCAATATATCCAAAATATTCATTTTGAATGTGGC
This sequence comes from Enhydra lutris kenyoni, assembly GCF_002288905.1. Lineage (NCBI taxonomy): Eukaryota > Metazoa > Chordata > Mammalia > Carnivora > Mustelidae > Enhydra > Enhydra lutris. The sequence continues at coordinate 1,965,582 of NW_019154177.1, forward strand.
CAGCAACTGTTAGATATTTTACCTTCCTTTTTGTTTTGTACGACCCCGCAGAGTACAATATATTCCATAGATCCGCACCCCTTAAGTCAGACTAGCCACGTGCCCAGTGACTGCCAGCCACGATTGGCTAGTGGTTACCACACAGGACAGCTCAACTCTATACCCTCTCCTCTCGATTTCTTATTCTTTGAATATTTAATTTTTTAAAAAATTTTCTGCTAGAAAAAAATCAAATTGGCATGTGAGCAATCCAAGGCAAGTAACCTCACAGAAAAACATCCTTACATAAATTTTTCAGTTGCAGATAATATCAGGCAGTCCCACTGCAGCATGCATGCTTTATTTTTCTGCTATCCTGGAAATTCAAAATTATAACAGAAACCGACTGTCTTGTTCTATTACTTTGGGGGTGGAGGGGTTGGCTCTGCCATGGGCATAAAGCATTGTGTGTCTGCAATTTACCATAATGACTCATAATCCCTTTGTCTTAAAGAATCTAATTCCCCACCACCAGTAAGCTACGCAGGGATAAACTAAACCACCCTTTGCATCTACATCCAGCACTTCTCATTAGCAACCGGCAAAACCATAGGATAGGCTCCTTGCAAGGCATCGTGCATCTTGAGGACCCCTGAGCTAGAAGTCACCAAGGCCAGCAATTATAGACTCTAATTCTATTCGAGCATCAAGACCTTTAAGCCACAATAAAAAGACTAAGACAAACACATTTTAAGAAGAGGAATGATCATCAGTAAAATTAGCTACCTATTGACTTTCCTAATGGAAAACAGGCCGCATTAAGTCTGTCAGAATTCTAAAGGCTTTACAAATAGCTTTGGCTCCATATGGAGGTTTGGGTTGATCCGTGTATCTTCAGAATGTCTTTAATTGTCAAGAGCCAGGACAAGGTTTTAAAACTGCTGCCCCAAAGAAATACATCACCAGAATTTATCCCTTTAAGAGGCTTATAATATGGGAGGTTAGGAACACCTGTTTTCATGAGTTAAGGACGCAATGCATAGTCTGTATTCCAAATGCTGGTGAGCCCAAACCAGCCTTCAGAATGTTCGATACACTAAGATGGGATGAAGGCATAGAATTTCAAGAATCTCAGGCTTTATAAAAGCGAACTTTAAATTTCCCTCTTTTGCCCAAGTTGTGAGGTTTATGCTAACTGTTGTTAAGTTGTTTTTAAAAATGCAAAGGATGAAGGTTTTTCAAAGTGCTCAGTTCTTCAGAGTCGTAGGTGGCTCTTAAAAGAGCCTTTGGTTAGACTGGGAAGAGCTGGGGTGGCAGGATGAACCACGATTCTACTTGCCCTTGGCCTTGTGGTGGCTCTCGGTCTTCTTGGGCAGCAGCACGGCCTGGATGTTGGGCAGCACGCCGCCCTGCGCGATGGTGACGCGGCCCAGCAGCTTGTTGAGCTCCTCGTCGTTGCGGATGGCCAGCTGCAGGTGGCGCGGGATGATGCGCGTCTTCTTGTTGTCGCGCGCCGCGTTGCCCGCCAGCTCCAGGATCTCGGCCGTCAGGTACTCGAGCACGGCCGCCAGGTACACGGGCGCGCCGGCCCCGACCCGCTCCGAGTAGTTGCCCTTGCGGAGCAGGCGGTGCACGCGGCCCACCGGGAACTGCAGGCCCGCCCGCGACGAGCGCGTCTTGGCCTTGGCGCGCGCCTTGCCGCCCTGCTTCCCGCGTCCGGACATCCCGAGGTCCAATGCGCCACTAGCAAATGCAGCAAGGGAGGGGCAAGGACAGTAGCTTTTATAACCGTTCTAGGGCGCGAAAAACAAGGTTTGGCGTTCCTTAAGGAGGCACTTTCATCCCAACCAATGGAAATGCGACCCTGGGATCCGTGCGTTCTGATTGGGCAGCACTAATGCCCGAAATCGGGGGGATAGTCACCAATCAGACACAGGAGTGTAGCTCACACCGTATTTGCATAAGGGCTTCTATATAAGACGGGTAAGTGGCGCTTTGCTCGCTGCGTTACTTTCTCTTTCCTCCTGAGGGCGGTCGGAGTGTCGCCAGCATGCCCGAGCCCGCCAAGTCGGCTCCAGCCCCGAAGAAGGGCTCCAAGAAGGCGGTGACCAAGGCGCAGAAGAAGGACGGCAAGAAGCGCAAACGCAGCCGCAAGGAGAGCTACTCGGTGTACGTGTACAAGGTGCTGAAGCAGGTGCACCCCGACACGGGCATCTCGTCCAAGGCCATGGGCATCATGAACTCGTTCGTCAACGACATCTTCGAGCGCATCGCGGGCGAGGCGTCCCGCCTGGCGCACTACAACAAGCGCTCGACCATCACGTCCAGGGAGATCCAGACGGCCGTGCGCCTGCTGCTGCCCGGGGAGCTGGCCAAGCACGCCGTGTCCGAGGGCACCAAGGCTGTCACCAAGTACACCAGCTCCAAGTAAACTTGACAAGTAAGCGTCCTGTCATCCAACCCCAAAGGCTCTTTTCAGAGCCACTTAACTTTTACCAAGATAGAGCTGTTGCGCTTTGCCTATTGAAAAGTCTCGGTGACTGGATCCCGGATCATTTTCTCCAGGAGCACCTTGAGCACCCCGTGGACTCCTGTAAGTGAAGCCAGATGACGGGCTTGGCAGTCCGTGCATGTTGTGCACAGCGTTATGGTGGCGCTTGCCATCACCCAGATCCAGTCACAGCCCCTCCTACTTTGCCACAGCTAGACCTGATGTTGAGGGTATAGACGGGAGCACTAAAAAAGTCAAACACCGGTGCACTCAGGAGGAAAGAGGCGTTTTGAACTTTTCAGACCAAATTGAAAACTAGAGCCGCGCAGGCCGGAAAGCCTCACCGCTGGATTCTGCTCCCTTCCTCCTTGCAAGCAAAGGTGGAGGGAGGTACGTGTCCGGAGCTTCTCGTGGGTCGCTGAGACCGTCTTGGGGGAAGGCGAGGCGGACTTTGCCGTGCCCTTGCAGGGGAAGGAGTGTCCTGTGGACTCCGGTATGAATATTGAGGGAAGAAAAAGAAGTTAGTGGGTATAGTCCTCCGCTTGCTAAGGCACAGTCATCTCTGACTCTCAAATTAGGCAAAACAGAAGTAACTTACCTGAGGTCACACAGCAAAAAAATGGTGAATGGAATTTAAGCTTCCAAACTTTGAGTCCGTGCTTGTAGTAGGATCTACTGCCCGTTTTAGATCGTAATCCCCACCTCTGGGAGGCTGGAGAGCGCGAATGAAACCCCAGAACAGGTATTGGCTCTTATGAGTCATTCTTACACAGCAATTAACTGATTCAAGCCTATCCGGCCTTAACTCTGTTCCCAGAGCCCAACTAGGTTCTTAGGGCCACCAGGGCCACTTCTAGGCTCTTGTGTCTTGCAGCACATTACATAAGGCATGGATTTCTGTATCTTTCCTCTAAAATGGGAATAAGTTGGAGATTACTTGGATAAATGTAAAGGGAGCTTGCAACTTTTAGTCCCTCGGTGTTCATTTGTTTTCTGCCCTTGTATCTTTTCATATGTATTAGAATCACATGAAATTATTAAAGTGAAGACACATTATTACAATAGGAAAGCATTTTGCTACAGGAAAGCAGTAAACCCGTTATACTCTGCCCCAAATTCTATATACAATCCTCTGCCACCCTATTGCATCAAGGTATTGACAAAACGGCAGTAATATTTATTACTCTTCCCAGATTTTAAAATAAATCTCTGTAATAGTAGACCAACTCAAAGTCATCAATTAAAGTTAACTATCTCTACTTTGCCTTCCAATAATCTTCAGTGACTTCACCAGCAAATGAATGCTGCAGTGGATTTTAAAATGCTTTTCTTGCTACTCCCCCAAATCCAACTGTACCTCCTAAACCATTCTTTCATCCAATTAACATTTTATTTAGCATTTACTATTCGTTACAGGCCGCTCATTGTATGTTGGGTTAGGGATGGAAATTCTTGAACCTTATTTCTCAGTCACCACTGGTGTTCCTGAAAATAGGTAAAACGTTCATGGAGGAAAATTTGGCAATATCTCTCAAAACAATGCATATATTTTTGGGCACCTGGGTGGCTCAGTTGGTTAAGTGACTGCCTTCAGCTCAGGTCATGATCAAGTCCTGGGATCGAGTCCCACATTAGGCTTCCAGCTCCATGGGGAGTCTGCTTCTCCCTCTGACCTCCCCTCTCATGCTCTCTCACTCTGTCTCTCTTTCTCTCAAATAAATAAATAAATCTTAAAAAATAATAATAATAAAAGACCCTCTCTTTAAAAAAAAAAAAAAGCATATATTTTTACAACCAGAAACACCACCTCGGGGGTGGCACCATTCTTGAAAATGTACAAAATGGCATATTACAGGCTTTTGCAACAGCCCAGTTAGTAGAATAGATGACAAGGAGCAATCTGAGTGATCAAAAACGAAGGAATGAGTTACAGGACATTATTCTGTCTGATGGTAAGAACAATTGAGAATGTTCTTCATAATAACTGGTGTTTATTGCTTACCAAATAATGTCCTAAAAGTTTCCTTACATACATCCAATTACCGAATCTTTATAACAACCTGATAAGTTAAATTACTACTTGCCTGTTTTATAGATTATAAAATGGGGATTCAGAGAGGTTGAGTAAATTCCCTGAGGTTGCACAGCTAATAAATAGTAAAAACATAATTAAAAAAAAAAAATCTCTTCTGAAGCCATATTTGCGACCACTGTGTATTATCAGCCTTCTCTGGATATCGATATGGGATGATTTCCAAGATCTATTGGCAAGTACAAAAAATACAGGATAGTATGCAGTAGAATTTTCTGCATGTATGTTTATATGCTTGCAAAATATTTCTAGAGGGTTTCTAGGTTAAGCTGCCATGGGTGAAGGGAGGATCTTTTCAACTGTAACCCTTTTATGCTCTTAAATCATGTATGCATTGCCAATAAATGAATGAATAACGGATAAACAAATAAATAAATAAATCTGAGAATCCCCCTGCTCAAATATTGAGAAAATAATATTAATAAATAAATACTTCAGTAAAGATGTGTGTGGAAAGCCTCAGGAGCACAGGAGAGATAATATTACCAGTGTGTATGGGGGGGTGGGGGGGTAATACAAAACTGTTCTAGGCAGGTGAAGTAAGAAAGTGGGTGTCATATTCCAGGAGTTCGTAATAGTTGGCGGGACTAGAGTCTGCAAGAGTAGGCAGAAGGGAGCAGCCCAAGGGGCCGACCAAAGAGTCCAACAGAATTTTACACCCGGGGCTTCATTCAGTACTAGGTGTGTGGTCCTTAAAATGATGAGAGGACCTCAAGATAAAACAACTAGTAGGAACTGTGAAGAGCTTATCAAGTAAGATTCTGAAATATGCCAAATTCTAGATGCCAATATAAGTGTTTGGTTTTTTAAGTGAAGCAGACTCTCAAATTATTTACTAAATCAATCCAGCATCTGTAGGATTTCTTTGCTCCATGAGCATGAAAGAGAGACAGAAAGCATCACCGGTCTGTTTTGGAAGCAGTGGAGGAATCTTGCAAGTGTCTATTACAGGTTGAACGGAAGACTTCATAATGCAACGTTGTTACTTTTGTAGCTTATGATCAAATAAGCCAGGGGATCAGAATGGCACACTGTGGGTGGATATAGGTCAAGATCTGTGCAACAATGTCTACGAAGTCTCAGGAAACCCCTTACAAATCAAATCATACTCCTGTGTTTTTATTTAACTGAAAACAACCCGGTGTTAGCTTCGAGCCCTGGCCCAGAGCTCCATATTGGCCAGGCAGCATGGCAGGACCCCACAGGGCAGCCTTGAGTTCATATTTTACATGAAGAATTAGAAAAGAGGTTGAAGAAGATTTCCTTTCAGACAAGACAGTTGGGGCACCTAGCATCCTTTGATGGGGCTTTATTGTCTATTATCCGGGAGGTCCTTTCGAATGTGTTTATTGGCTTATTGTCAGTAAAAAGGGTCTTCTTTTTTTTTTTTCTACATTTAGTAGAGAAACATTCCCCATCATCTTTCATGCAAGTTGTTTTGTTTTTTTTTTTTCTAAATTGGTTTGCTTTAACCTCCCATTTTCCTCTCCGAACTTACTCTTCAGTCTGTCTCAGAACATGCGAGCAAGACAGAAACTGTGACAAAGGCCGAAATAATCCACAGAGCTTGCGACCATGTGTAACACGAACGAAATTCAGCATCATGCATTAAGGGAAGCAGAATATGCACATTATTGCAAATCCCAGTTATTAGTCAGGCAAATCATTGGAGGGCCCATAACTTTACCTCTGTGTATAAAGAAAATTAATGGCTCTAATCATAAAATAGGACCATCTGTTATACAGCATACACTAGTCTAGCACTGAGGAGACCCAGTGAAAAAAAAGTCTGAGATTTCTTGTTCTTGTGGCACATCGAGGGGAGGAGGGAGCCAGACAATCAGAAATAAATTAATAAAATCTAAACTATATCAGCCCCTTGATGAAGTAGTTTGTATAAAATAAAGCAAGGAAGTGGGTAAGGAACTGGGAGTCCCAACTTGAACTGGGAGACCCTTGCACAGGGTCTCGCTGGGGCACCAGCGCTTCAATGAGCGCTGACAGAGTCGCCATCTGGGGGAAGCTGCTCCAGGTGGAAGGAACAAGGGCGAAGTACCCCAGACAGCTCCCTGCTTAGCATGTTCTGGAAACAGCAAGAGAGGCCCGTGTGCTTGTAGCAAAGGGAGTAATGGGGTGAGAAGTTTTGCTTCAGATGTCTGCCTGTTTCTCTGAGTCCAACTTAATGCCTGCCTTGAGCCTCAAAACCCAGAAGGTTTTTGCATAGTCGCAGGTAAGCTCTGCACAAAGAGAAGATGGCCCCACCAACACCAGGATCTAGATCTAGGGAAGCAAATGACATTCTTGTAAAACTCTCCCTAAAGAGGTGAATTCTAACAAGAATCTTGTTCCCAGCCATACATGCCCCCAGCACCAAGACATCTGGAATGACACTGAGGGACTGATGTCCCAACAGATGGCTTTTTACTGCTTAATGGAATAACAATACATAGCGCTTAGAGGATGTGTTGGGGGGAGTTTTCGTATCCTTAGTCATCTACTTCATATTTTCAACTTTTCCATTTCATCCAACTCTTGCAGACCCCAAGGCTAACAATTTTGTAAACAGTCCTCATTTTGGGAAGTATATAACAAGATCTTAAACAGGTCCATAAAAAAACATGAACCCTGATATTCATTAACAAATTATTTATGGTGACAAAAACATTTGAGGACAGTCCTCTTGGGCAACACTGAGGGAGTAGATAGGGATAACTGCTGTTTCTAGAGGGGGGTTTTGGGGGGGTTACTGTGACTGCAGAGTAAGCGAGCCCAAACTTTGTTGCCATAAAGCAAACATTTTGTTATATTCATGGATTCTGTGATCAGGATGCCTCTGGGATGTCTGCAGCCTCAGATGCGAGTTTTCCTGGCCCAGAGTGGTTTTTGGGACAGGTGCTGAGGGCTGGAATCATCTGTGGGCATCTTTAGTCACTCTTCTGTCATATGACAGCTAGGCTGAGCCAGCTACGGGTTATGGGCTTCTTAACAGGATGGTGGCCTCACCGTGGTCAGACTTCTCATGTGGTGGCGGACCATTGTAAAGGTGATCTCCCAGGATACCCAAGCAGAAACTGGGACCTCCCACCTCAGAATAAAAGAGTCCTAACAAGGCCCTACACTGCCCTACAAGTTTTGTGTCTGATGATTCAGGATAGAAAGGGACAAAGGCGGGAGCAGGAATGTCACTGTTAGAAAAGGCCCCTGAAAACCAGACGAAACAGACAAGGTCAGTTTACGACATCTGCGCGGCCCTAGGGATAATTCTTTGTCTAGGATTCCTGAGAATCTCAGGACTTCCAGCCCCTGTGGTTCTGACCTGTAAAAGCCATTTGTGCCCCCATCCACGGAGACGACTGCAGCACTCACACGTTTTCAAAATACCCCTGCAAGGGGCGGTACAGTTTGATTGGAAAAAGAGAAGGGGGGGGTCTTAATTTTAGTAATTGGGATTTAGCGCTTCCGTGATGTGTATTTATCACAAGAGGTACCTGTTAGAAAATGGCCCCCGCCGGCCCCATGGTGTAATGGTTAGCACTCTGGACTTTGAATCCAGCGATCCGAGTTCAAATCTCGGTGGGACCTTCTCCGCTTTTCCTTTACATGTTTTTTTTCTTCTTTTTCATTTTTCTTCCTGCTATCTCCCCTCTTAAAACTAACATTCCCCCCTCCCCTCCCTACCCCCCCGTAATCCAGCCAATACAGCAGCCAGAACGAGCACTAATATGATCGGAAGTCCGCGCCCACAGACCAGGGGCAGAGAGCCGCACAGGAAGAAGCAGCCGCCAATCCTGGAAACTGTGCGGGGACCCGGGGGTGGAGTCGGGGGGAGTGGGGAGGGTGGTGAGAGGGGGGTGGAGTAGGGGGAGTATTTGAGACGTGTAACCTGGGAAGAGCTGGGGACCTGGCCTGGGAACGCAATCCCGGCGGCCTGGCCTCTCTCTGCGCGGCGCTCAGAGGATGGCGTTCAAGCCCACGGCCGAGCAGGTGCACTCGCCGTCTGCGGCCTTGCCCTCGGGCCACCCAGTCCTGCCGCAGCTGCCTCGCCTTTTCGTGCTACCGCTGCGCTCGAGGGGGGTCGCGCTGGGAGACTGTGCCCTCGCTCGTGCGGGCGGCCGCCGCTGGTGGCCCCGTAGAGGATTCTCACCCAGGACAAGCCTTTCGGCTCTCGAGGGGCGGCTTGCTCCCTTCGGTGACCGCCGCCTTTACCTGCCCACACCTCCAGCCTAGCTGTCACTGTTTCTGCCACGCACCTACCCCCGCCCCCATAGCTTCTAGTCACCCGCCAGGGTGACCTGGTTTCTATTTTCCCATTCCCCTCCCCTTCTCATTTTTTATCTGCTAAGCGGTTTTGCCCTCCTCTCTGGCCTCTTGTTATGAGGTCCGGTTCTCTCCCCACTCCTCATCTATTAACTTAGACCTTTATTAATTTATTAATTTAGACCATTATTAACTCAGCCCTTCTCCCTGAGGCCATCCTTGGCTCCCTTTATCTGGGCTTAAGTGCTTCCTCTGTGTCTCCTCAGGACCCCAAAACCCCCCTTTTCATACTTGTCCTAATTGCTTGTTTAATAGGCCCTCCCCCATGTTCAAGGCCTCGCGTTCTCCAGCGAGAGGGCTCAGTCCTGGGGCCTGTTCCCCGTTCAGCTCTCAGTCCCACAGACCCCCGCTGACACAGGAGCTCCCAAAGATGTGCTGAGTCCAGAGCCTTTCACCTGTTCTGGTTCGATCATCCCAGAATCCAGAAGAGCTCTTGTCCCTGGTGGGTTCTCAGATGCTCTGCTCTGCTTCTTCCCAGATTTCCTCTGACTCCTTTTCCTTTGATGACCCCTAGTCTCTGCCCACACTAAGAATGAGCTTGGCCCAAGACTGGAGCACCAGTCTCCTTGGAGATTAACACCAACCATGGCTTTTTTAAAAAGTCATTTTTTAAAATTTTATTTTATTTATTTTTTATTTATGTATTTATTTAAGAAGGAGTGGACAGGCAGGGCAGGGGAGAGTGTGGAGTGGAAGAGCAAAGGGGAAGCAGACTCCCTGCTGATTGGGGGGCCCAGACCAGGGGCTCAGTCCCCTGACAGGGAGATCATGACCTGATCCAAACCCAGCAGTCCAAGGCCCCAACCATGGCTGCTCTTAATGAGACCACTCGGTAGCTAAAGGCAGAGGGTGGGGGGGGGGTGTTGGGGGTTGGGGGGGTTGGACCACTGTAATTTGCATGTTTGGGGTGAAAATTCACCTCCAGGAAGAAAGGCTCCTTTCACTTCATTCCTGCCCAGTCATCCTGAGGTCTGCATGGACCTAGTTTTGATTTCCTGTTGGCTGTAAGGAGCCCAGCCTGTTGGGGGCCCAGCCTCTGGAAAGCACTAATTGCACGTTTGTGAGTAAGTTGAAGATTTTTGAGTGCTCCTCAGGAAGCAGGGTTTGGGGCTGAAGGTGCCCTATTTCCTTCCTCAGGAAGGAGACACTGGGTTCTGAACTGGGCCCTTCCTCGGCTCTTACTCGTGCCCCACCTTGGCTCCCATCCCAGTCAGCTGAGGGAGGAAAGGGGCCCACGGGAGGAGGCCACGAGCAGCACCGAAACCCTGTTCACTAAAGGGAGAGCGGCGCTGCTCAAGTCGGGGCCGCCTTTGGAACCCCGCAGGGTTAAGGCCATCGGAACTGCTCTTCCCTTTGGCGTTACAAGATGTGATCAAACTACTGTATTCATCGCTGACTAGTTTTGCGAAGGAAAGAGAAATCTGCGGATTTCTCAGCGCACGTTTAAGAGTATTTCCTTTGTGAGGACCTTTTCCTTATCTCTGCCAGGCTTTGACAGTTTGGGCTCACCTGTGGAGGATTGTCACCCTCCTTCCTGAGGATCTCCTACCACCTCTCTGCAAACAACCAACCGACCTTGACCATCCTCCACCTGTCGTAGCTTGAGGAAGATTCCCAGCCCGGCTTTCCAGAACAGACCCAACTGTGCAGTAATTGCCACCCTGCAGAACTCCCGCTGCAAGGGGCTCTCGGGCAAGGCCTGGTGTTTGCAGGGGGAGTCCGCGTCGTGGGGGTGGGCTGCCCGCGCCTGCGGTGTTGCAGGCTGTTTCGTTTCGCTTCGCTTGGCTGCGCTTTACGCTCCACGTCCGCCAGGGGGCGCTCCGCCCTCGATGCGCGGCTCCGCGGAGCCCCGAGCCCAGGGGGCAGCAGCCCCGCCCCGCGCAGGCCGGAAACTGCATTACCCCCAGCCTCCCGCGGTCCCGCTTCCACTGGCTCCTGGAAGGGCACGTGCAGCCCCGCGCGCTGAGGAAGTGGCCGCGGCCCTCGCTCGCTCGCACGCCGAGTGCTGTCGCGGGAGACCCAGGTAGTTCCCTCGGGCGCCGGGCCCGGCCGACACCCTGCGAGACGTGCCCCCTCCGCACACACACGCGCATTCCCGCGGGCCGCGCGGGTTTGACCGGGGGCGCCCAGGCGAGTGCGGGCGACGCGCGCGGCAGCTGGCGCCGGGCCTTGACGTGAGTTCGGGGCCTCCCCTGCGCGCGCTTTCCGTCCCGGCGGAGGACGCGAGGCTCGGGGCTGCTGCGGGAGCGCTCCCGAGGGGCCCTCCCCGCGACCCGAGGTGCGCCAGGGCCGCGGGGATCCTCCTCCCCCCGACCCCCAGTGCCCCCCGCCACACACGGGTATCCCCCCCAGGTGCCCCCGCGACCCTCTTCCCGCCCCAGTCCTTGTGCGAACAGACCTCCGCCGGGGGCTTTGCTGAGACCCTCCCGCAGGCGGTGCGCGGGCTCCGCCACCTCCGCACTTACGACGGTGGTTGGCGGAAGGAGCAGAGTCTGAGGAAGCAGCCTGAGGACCCCAGGGCTCTGCCCCAGGTGTGTCCCCAGTAAAGGAGCGACAATAGTCCCACCTCAGGGCGGCCGTGAGCCTGAGGTGCGGAACACGACGAAACAGCCGTCGCGGGGCCCGCACCTCGGGGATGGTCGGTCTCCGTCACGGCCTCTCCTGGTCTGCGGCGAGAACCAGTTCCCACACCGCGAGGGAGGGAATTCGGGGCTGGCGGGGGCGACGCCTGACGTGTGGAGTCGGGGCTCTGCGGGACACTCTAGTGCAGAAGGTGCGCTACAGGTGCCGGTCCACACCGTCCCAGAGCAGGAAAACGCGGCGTGCTTCTGAGCACCTTTCAGCTGGCAAGGGCGGGGGCTTGGGAGGAAAAACTCTGTCATTTGCGAATCAGAGAGGACACATACCCGGTGGGCCCCATGGTGTAATGGTCAGCACTCTGGACTCTGAATCCAGCGATCCGAGTTCAAATCTCGGTGGGACCTTGGTCTGAGAGTTTTGTCTATGTCCTGATCATTCCCCTAACTTTACCAAATCCTTTCCATTCCAGCCCCAAGCAATTGGCATCCACAGACCCCTGACTTAAATGGGAATCCCAACCCTTTTATTAAGTTCCAATACAATTTTCTTTTTCATATACTGAATACTTATGAAAAATTATACAATCACTTTTTATTGATTGCATGCTATTAAAGACAACTCAAACCAGAAGAAAAACACTTAAAATAGAATTAAAAACACTTGAAATAACTAAAAATCATCTCAATTTTTATGTTTTTCTGATTTAGACTAGTATGATAGGGTTATTAATCACAGCCTTTAAGCATAAAAATGCAACATTTGGGGACATAATTCTGTGACAGTTACAGAATAGAAATACTTTTAAAAGAGAAAGAAGAATTCACGAACGTTTTTCAACTGTTAAATAAAAGCATGCCATATTTTTAAAATTGAGGTATAATTAATACATAACATTAGTTTCAGGTGTACAACATAATGTTTTGATATTTATATATATTGTAAAATGATCACTACAATAAATCTAGTTAACATCAAATATCATACATAGTTACATTTTTTTTACTTGTGATGAGAACGTTTCAGATCTCCTCCCTTATCAACTTTCAAATATGCAAATCAGTATTATTTATGACAGTCATCATGATGTACATTACCTCCCCAGGACTTATTTCTCTTGTAATGGGAACTTTGTACCTTTGAACCCTGGTTCTTGCCTTTTGCCATCTTCTGCCTCCACAGCCACCAACTGGTTCTCTGTATGAGCTCTTTTGTTTGTTTTTCTGCTAGATTCCACATACAAATGAAGTCATATGGTATTTGCCTTTCTCTGTCCTACTTTTTTCACCAAATATATTTTTAGAGAATGCTAATGCATATCAAATCGTTAGAGCTTTAAGTTTCCAATGGACAAAATCCAATCGCTAACAGGACTCTTTCTTCATGTCCAAATTTTACCATATGCTAGCAGTTACATTCTTTGGAGTAATTTAAATTTATGAGGAAAACTTTTAGAAGACCACTGGAAAGCAATGTGAGAACACAAAAATACTGTGGCAATTCATAAAGACTCCAAGGAATTAAAATTGCTTAAAGACACTGTTCTTAGTTAAAACAATCAAGTGATGGGCCAGAGGAGCCCCTTCCATTGTCTCTGGCAGACTGGCTCATTTCGAATTTTCAGGCAGATTTTTCACCTGCTTTCAAAAGGTAAAAGTTTGTCAAAAAGTATACTCAGAGAAATGTTCTTCCCATATTCCTTTATACTCAGGTCCCCCCACAACTATTACAACCCTCTAAAATAACCAGCTTCCTTTAAAAAAAAAAAAAAGGGCTAAGCTCATAAAATAACCAGCTTCACTGGTTATCTATGAATGATACTGTATGTGTATGTTATCCTAACTCCCCTTCTTTCTTAAAAAATGGTAGCATAGTGTAATGTTCACCTGCTCTGGTTCCCCCACTTAACAATATCACTTGGAAATCAGTCTGTTTCTTTTTTTGTAGCTGCATGGGGCTTTTCCTTTGAGTCTGTATGCCACTGTTTATTCAACCAATCTCCTATGTCTGGACACTTGAAGTTAGTTAAAATGCTTTTAGGGGGTAAACAAGCAAAATAAATTGAGGATGGTTGGTCTTGCCAAACAGGAACATCTTCATCACTAAACTCGAGGGAACAAGACAGGTCTATCGCATACACCTTTTTGTCAATATTTTTGCTTTTGATATCTTGCTCTGTGAATTCCCATTGTTTAGAAGCGTTTCTATTTTCCTGCCACACTCTAGGCACTCATTAAAAGTATTTTGAGTAGTCATTTTCTCTCAATTTCTTCTGCAAATATATCAGAAAGACTATTTTTATTCCTTCTTCATCCATGGAATTTGATGCACAAAATGTTTCATTTTAACGTATTCCAATTTTTCTTCCATTTCACATTTAACTTCTTGTCTTTCTCATAACATTCCCAAGAATCCAGTTTCTGTGGATTTGGACAAGGAGAGGCTATAAAAGACATCTTCCCAGTTAGTGTACATATATTGCTTTAGAGAAGAATTTTCAGCCCATTACCATCAACTTGAAATGAATGTAATAAAATCATGCATAGAAATAGACAAAAGAGTGAAAGAAGCAGAAAACTCCCACCCAAGTAAAAAAAGGCAATATAGCTTTACAGTAACCAATGATCTCAGACAAAAGTAATGTTTTTCCTTTAAGTGTAAGAAAATGTGCAAGGGAAGTCCTATACCGCCTCGAGGTAGAGTCTGTTCACTGGAAGGTGGATTAACCTGTTGGAACAAACATGGAGTTTGTCACCTTCCCTTTCTCTCTTCTAGGGATAAGATTTGCCTCCACTTTGAAATGAGCAAAAGAGGAACTATGCAATCATTTGGGGAGAAAGGTGGAAAATACCACACATTCCTAGAAATCAGATACAATGTCAGTGTTGGATTTTATTAAATGGCCTGCACTTCCTTTCTGAGGCCATCTCCCCCTCCAGACACAGGGAAATCAAAAAGCACTTAGCAGAGGATGGTTTCGATCCATCGACCTCTGGGTTATGGGCCCAGCACGCTTCCGCTGCGCCACTCTGCTTTGTTAAGAATGGATTTACTTTTATTATTTATCATAGGAAGGATCAGCCCCTTGCCAGTTTGATTCACACCCCCTTCACTTCCCTCTCCAGCCTTGGCCTCCGCAGGACCACCTCCTCCAGGAAGCCGGCGGGGACCTCGGGGAGCCGCACTGGGCCCGGCCCCCGGACCCCTGCGGGCTAGGAGGCGCGAAGAAGCCCGGCTTCCCGACCCGCGGAGCGGCTGGGATAGAGGCGTCTGGGCAGCGGACCGCGCCGCTCCTGCGGTTTCTGCCTCTGCCTTGGGCTTGGAGCCAAGGCCGTGCCTACGGCCAGTGCCCACGGCCAGTGCCCTCCGGCACCCGGCACCCGCGGACCCCGCGCAGCCTTCCTCTGCTCCATCACCAGCTCCTGCACCTGCCTTTGCAAGGGTCTCTCCGCCTTCACGGAGGACGTGTGGACGGAGCCCCAGGGCACCCAGGGTGTCTGTTACTTAGGAAGGGGAGGGAAAATCATTTTCTCTCTACCCTTGGAAGCCCTTGGCTGGGAACTCGGTCACAAGAGAGCAGCAAAAGAAAAACACAAGTTTATTAACACGTATACCTCCTGGGTGCCTGGGAGAGACCCGGGGGAAAGGAGCCCCTCCCCCATGTGGGCTGGAAGGAAATCCGGTACCACCGTCCCCTAAGGACAAGAGAGGAACGTGTGCGGGAACAGGAGAAAGCTGAGGGATTTGCGTGCACAAGAGGGATCCCCAGCAACACAGATCCAGCGCGCGCGCGCGCGCGCGCACACACACACACACACACACACACACACACACACACCCCCGCCCCGGAGGTGACCCAGGACCACCAGATGTGGGCCTGGCATTTGCCGTCTAGGGATGAGCCTCAGCAGCTTATCTTGTAACCCAGCCCCTGCTCCCTGAGGTCCACAAGGCCCCTGCCCCTCTCTCCGTGACCTGGATGCCTCGGGAGACCAAGGAGGCTGCCCACCAGGTACCTGGACACAATCTCCTTCCTGGATTCCTTTTGCGGTGTTCTTCCATTGTTCCTGCAGGATTTCGTCATCTGCCTCCTCTGCGAGGTACTTCTATTCAATCTTTCAAGGCTTGTCTATGACAATGTACTCCTTCTACTCTTGTTCCTCTGAGAAAGTCTTTTTCTCCTGCACCTTGAAGGATAGTGTCATTGTAACAGATTCCACACTGGTAGCTGTTTCTCTCAATGCTTTCAATATTTGACTCCACTCTTGGTGCTTGGATGGTTTCTGAGGAGAAGGCCGCCAGCATTCTTATCCCGGCTCCCCCCAGGCAAGGCCTTCCCGCCTCCTTCATCAAACCACCATAAAAGCCCTCGACTTTAGCCCCATCTTCGAGTCTGCCTTCCTCAGGAAGGTCCCCACCCTGTAAAACTTACATAAATGTGTGTGTCTTCCTCCCGTTAATCTGCCTCTGAGTCTCATTTCCACACCCAGCCAGGGACCCTAAGAGGGGAAAGAAAAACATTCCCTTCCCTGAAAGCTCTTGGTACATTAATCATTTCCTGGTCTGATAACTCCAAACATTTCCCCTAAGAATCTAATTCTCGGGTGTTTTCTGTCTCTAAAACTTGGGTTTTTGTCTTTCAGCATGACTTGTCACTTTTTTGAAAGCCAAACACGAGTGCTGGTGAAAGGAGCTGAGGTCAACAGGCCTCCCACTTCCCCCCATGGATGGGCACAGAAGGGGCTGGGAGTACTCACCCCTCAGGTCTGTTAGGCCCTGGTGGACAGTCTCCCCCGTGCACAGGCCTTGTTAGGGAGAACGAAGGCTTTGAGATTATATTTAAATGGTCATTATTGCCCTCCTGGGAGGGGTGGGGGGGAGAGTGTGGGAAGGGATTTTGTTCTCCAGTCTTCACTGGGAGAACCTGGTAGGACTCCCAAGGGTAAAAGTCACACAAGTGTGGGGGCTTCCGTAGGACTGGCTGCCTCCGGGTTTTGACTTCATGCTTGTCCACAGGGAGCCTCCAGCAACTCCTGGTTGACCTGTTCCTCCCTCATACTGGTTCCAGGGTTGGTTTCCACGACAGCGAGCTGGGATGCCTCCCAATGCGGTTGGCCCTGTTGACCTCAGTTCTTTGACGGAGCTAAGAAAAGTTGTTAATTTTCAGTTTGTTTAGCTTTTTTCTCATTCCGAGGACAGGAGCAACAACTTCTAAACAGTTGATGTGCAGGATGGGAAACAAGAAGTCGTCCAGTTCTCTTTTATGTGCATTGCTTGGGTGAGTCTCAGCCATTCTTACCTCCAAATTAATGACCCTTGGCAAAACTATGGAGTGCATTAATTAAATGGATGAGTTACAATGAGACCCTCAGTGGTTTCTGAGCACTATGATTCTGCCCATCTATGTTGTTTAGTAATAAATATTTAATTTATGATTTCTGGATTCAATAAGTTTTCAGGAGGAAGGGCATGGGGGTAGGGGCTGCTGATGGTCAAGACCAGCTAAGTAACTAGACTGTGCCTATGAGAACAGCGCATTATAAGACCCCTTCACCAGAAGCAGACTTTGGGCCTCCCAGTAACGATGCAGGCAGGCTGGGTCTGAGGACCCCTTGGGAGTTCCACAGGACAATCAAGAGGTCCTTCACACAGGATAGAAATCAAACATGAGCCAGAGAAAGTGAAAACGCAGTCTGAAGAGACAGGGTAAGCATCAGACCATACTCAGATAAGGCAGAGATGTTGCAATTATGAGACCCAGAGCTTAAAACAACTATGATAACTATGCTAGGAGCGCTCATGGATAAAGTAGACAGCAGGCAAGAACAGGGGGGCAATAGAAGCAGAGAGAGGGATATGCTACAAAAGGGCCAAAAAGAATGCTGGAGGTCAAAAGCACTGTTACAGAAATGAGAAGCATCTCAGATGGGCTTATTGGCAGATCGGACATGGCCGAGCAAAGAACCTCTGAGCGCGAGAACATCTCAATAGAAATGCCTGAAACTGAGAAGCAAAAGGGGAAAGACCAAAGAAAAGAGAACAGAATATCCAAGAACAGTGATATACAAAAGACATTACATAGGCATAATGGTACAGAAATGATATTTAAACAGAAAAAAATATTTGAAACAACAATGACTGAGAAATTTCCCAGATGAATGTCAGACACCAAATTACAGACCCAGGAAGCCCATAGAGCACCAACCAGGAAAAATGCCAAAAAATTACATGCAGATGCATCATTTTCAAACTACAGAATAAGGAAGATAAAGAAAAAAGAATTGCTGAGAGCTGCTAGAGGGAAAACAATTACCTACAGAGGATCAAAGGTAAAACTTTTCAGAAACCAGGCAAGCAAGGGAAGTGAAGTGTTTAGTGTTGAGAGAGAAACCCACCAATCCAGACGTCTGCACCCTGTGAAATTATCCCTAAAAAGTGAAGAAGAAAGGAAGATTTTCCCAGCCAAAATATTGAGAGAATATGTTGTCAGTGGACCTGTCTTCCACCATATGTTAAAAGAAATTCTTTAGAAGAAAGAAATGATATAGATTAGGAACTTGGATCTATGTGAGAAAGAACATCAGAGAAGGAAT
This sequence comes from Enhydra lutris kenyoni, assembly GCF_002288905.1. Classification (NCBI taxonomy): domain Eukaryota; kingdom Metazoa; phylum Chordata; class Mammalia; order Carnivora; family Mustelidae; genus Enhydra; species Enhydra lutris. The sequence goes on from NW_019154177.1 coordinate 1,983,631, forward strand.
AAATGAAGGTAAAATAGAAACTTTTATAATTCTTATTCTAAATTGATCTGACTGATAACAGGTGGCTCAAATAATAATCATTTTGCTATTATAAGGTACTCACTCTACCTGCAAAGTGGTGCAGTGTTATTCAAAAGTGGGCTTGGGTTAGTTCTAAATATATATTGCGAACTCTAGGGCCACCACTAAAAAAAGTAAAAAAAAAAAAAAGTGCAACTGATATGCTAAAAAGCAGAGAAAGTGAAACAATGTAAAATGCTCAGCTAAAGCCACAAAAGACAGAAAAAGAGTAGACGACAAAAAGAGGAACCAAAAACAAAGCAAACAAATAGAAAACTGTAACAACTATAGGAAATATTAATCCAACTCTATCAGAAATCAGTTTAAATATCAATGGTCTAAATGCACCACTTAAAAGACAGAGATTGTCAGAGTGGATCAAGAAATGACTAAAGTATATGTTGTCTACAAGAAACCCATTTTAAACATAAAGACATATATAGACTCCAGGTCAAAGAATGGAGAAAGGTACACCATGCTAACATCAGTAAAAAGAAAGCAGGAGCAACAATATTAATTTCATGGAAAGAACCTAGATGTCCATCAACAGATGAATGGATAAAGAAGAGTGGTATATATAAACAATGGAATACTATGCAGCCATCAAAAGAAATGAAATCTTGCCATTTATGATGACATGGATGGAACTAGAGGGTATTAGGTTTAGCGAAATAAGTCAATCGGAGAAAAGACAACTATCATATGATCTCCCTGATATGAGGAAGTTGAGAGGCAAAGTGGGGGGTTGGGGGGTAGGAAAAGAATAAATGAAACAAGATGGGATCGGGAGGGAGACCAAACCAAAAGAGACTCTTAATCTCACAAAACTGAGGGTGGCCGGGGGGTTGGGGAGTAGGGAGAGGGTGGTTGAGTTATGGACATTGGGGAAGGTATGTGCTATGGTGAGTGCTGTGAAGTGTGTAAACCTGGTGATTCACTGACCTGTACCCCTTGGGGCTAATAATACATTATATGTTAATTAAAAATATATTAATTTCAGACCAAGGAAAATTATCAGGGATAGAAAAGAGCATTATAAAATGATAAGGGGTTTGATTCTCCCTTGACAAAATCGACATCTCGGGATAGCTTATCCAACAACAGCAGAACACACATTCTTAAACTCACGTGGAACATTCACCAAGATAGACCACATGCTGGGCCATGACACACCTTAACACACTTTAAAGAATTGAGATCATACAATGTCTGCTCTCAGACCGCAATGGAATTCTAGTAGCTATCAATACCAGAGAGAGAGCTGGAAAATCCCCAAATGCCTGGAGACTGAAAAAACACACTTGTAAGTAACACATGGATCAAAGAAAAATTCTCAGGAGAAATTTAAAAATATTTTGAATTAAATCTAAGCTTCCATCCTAGGAAAGTAGAAAAAGAAGACCTAGATATCCAAAGTAAGCAGAAAAGAAAAGAAAAATCAGAGCAGAAATTAGAAACAGGAAATCATTGAAACCAAAAGTCGGTTCTTTGAAAAGATCAGTAAAATCAATCAACCTCTCACCAGGCTAACTAAGGGGAAAAAAAAAGGAGAGGACACAAATTAGTGATATCAGAATTGGAAGAGGGGACAGCACTACAGATCCCATGCATATTAAAAGGATAATAAATGACTGTTATGAACAACCTTTATGCCCACATTATGGATAACCTAGATGAAATGGACCAGCTGACATTGTGAAGACAAAATTTGCCAAAACTCACACAAGAAGACATAATCTGAAAAGGCCTATATGTATTTAAATAATTGAATAAAAAATTAATAACATTCCAAAACAGAAATTTCAGGTGCAGATAAGTTCACGGTGAATTCTGCCAAACATTTAAGGAAGAAATTATACCAATTCTCTATGATCTCTTTCAAAAGGCAGAAGCAGAGGGGATGCTTCAGAACTTACTCTATGGGGCCAGCGTTACCCTAATGCCAATATCAAACAAAGACATTACAGGAAAAGATGACTACAGACCATCATCTCTTACGAACACAGATGTAAAAATCCTCAGCAACATAAGAGCAAATCTCATCCAGCAGCGTATAAAAAGAGTATCCCATGGCCCAGTGGAATTGATTCCAGGTGTGCAAGGCTGGTTCGACACCGAAAATCAAACCAACAGCCTAAGCGAGAAAAAGTACATGACCAGACCAAAAGATGTAGAAAAAGCATTCAACAAAATCCAACTGCCTTTCATGATAAGAACTCCCAGCAAATGTCTGTACTTTGTGCTCCGTTCTGCTGTGAATCGGAAGAAGCTCTTCAAAACAAAACTCAATTAAAACATAATAAATACCTATGTTAGAAAAGAACGTGGTTTCTGTTTGTGGGATTTGGGGAAAGGAATTGCAGTTTTGAATCTCCAGCTAGGCAAGGAAGAGATGAGAGCCATGCCTAGAGCCGGGCGGAGAGAGGGGGCCTTAACTAGGGCCCCAGGAGGACTGGAGAGCGGAGGCCATTCCACAGTCTGAAGGCAAACCCTGCAGAGCGCGGCCGGCATTTCCACGCTGGGCGAGCGGCTGGGAAGGAACTCCGAGGGATGCAGGAGTCACATGCAAGCTTGGTGAGCGCCGGGGTGTTTGCGAGCATTCTGGTGCCGGCCGAGGTTTGAGCAGAAGGCGCGCAGAGCTTCAGCCCTTAACACACCTGGGAGCTGGAGAGCTCCTAGCCGGGGCGCGCTGCTCCTGTGGGGCCCGTTTGGGCCGCAGCTGCGGTGGAGTCGGTAACAGCCCCCCGCGGTTGTAGGAACCAGCGCCGGTGCCTGCGGAAGGAGCGCGCGTCCAGGGCGCACTGGCGCGCGGAGGGGTTTCCGTAGTGTAGTGGTCATCACGTTCGCCTCACACGCGAAAGGTCCCCGGTTCGAAACCGGGCGGAAACATATGCACCCCGCGACGGGTTAGCTTTTCCTTCCCTTTCACAATTAGATCTCGCGTTTCCTGGACACCTTTCACTCTTCCAGAGCCAGCATCCCAGTCAAACCTACCCATGGCCCCCAGCGCGCAGCCTTGCTGTGTGGAATCGAGCCCAAGTTACAGAGTCCCAGGAACAGGGACAAGGTGTGTGCCCTAGAGCCAAGGCCAGGTGACATTTACTGGGACCTGGAAGGAGGAGTTACTTGAGAAAAGAACATGAGCCAGAAATATATTGTTGGAAAGAAAAATCCTCAATCAAGATTATTTTCACAGGTTTTGTTTGTAGAGTGTAACATTCCCGTGTCAGTACCTTCTTCAAGCTCTCTCTGAAAGTACTCCGTATCATGGACCATGCCTGGGATTCCATTCCACTTTCAGGTGTCCTTTAAAATCTTTGGGCAAAAAATATTGCACTCTCAGAGACGACTGGCTTCGTGGTTCCCAACCTGGGCATTTGTCCCAGGCCAGACCCTTGATTCAATGCTCTGCGATGGCTGGTTGGAAATCTCAGAACCTATGAACAAAAAGTCCTACGTTCTCATTGCACTGGGAGCACAAGTAGTGTAACAAGTTCTTCTCCAAGAAGATCACAAGAGGAACAATCATCCAAGTTCAGCGTTCCTTACAGGGAGGAGGGGGAAGCTGAGAAGAAGGCCACCCTCTGCTTGACAAGAAATGTGCAGGTCACTGAGGGTGAGGGGGTGCGTTTGTAGACTATGGTAACACTTTAAGGCACACCCTAGAATATCAAAAGATAAAGATCCACTAAAGCAGTAACACTTTATTCTAGGGTTTGACGATTTTTTTCCAGCCTTTTCTTTTCATCGGAGTCCTTCAGGACTCACTTGCCTCCCGTCTCTTGTTACAGCTTTCTTGTTTTCCCATGAGTTTCCTCTCCGTATGTTTCAGCACTAACCGTTCTTACTCTTTCAAGATTCCAACATGTTGCTCTATTTTTCAAAATATTCAAGGACGTCTTAGAGAATGCAGAATCATGGGAGAAGGAGGGATTGTTATCACAGCACTCAATTTATACAATATGCACATTTTATCTCTTTTTTGCCTTCTCTTTGAATTATATTCAAAACAAAATGTGAAGGGAGACTGCACGTTTCTTAGGAAACGTGGAGAGTAGCTACAAAAGTTTAAAATTAGGAAACTTGAGCTCAAGTCTAGTTCATAGCATAGACTTCGCTAATTCGTGGGACTAATTCTCCAGCTCCTTTACAAAGTGCCTCAGACAGGTAGACTGGCCGTCTGAGGCTTCAATAAGCTATAACCCCAAGTTTGCATAAAACCACAAAGGGAAAGGCCCCGCTGGGATTTGAACCCAGGATCTCCTGTTTACTAGACAGGCGCTTTAACCAACTAAGCCACAGAGCCTCACAGTCTGTCCCTCTATCTCACTTATTGTTTTAAAAAATTTCACACTTTAATCTGTGTTCTTATTTCAGCAATTTCTTTTTAGGATTTAGCAAGAAAGTGAACCTAGACTCCAGTCAGAACCAAAGAAGAACACTCCCTCTGTGGAACAAGAACCGCACGGAGAAGCCCAAATTGCTTAACGCTGAGACCCGTCAGGTCCCTTAGGACCAGCAAGGAGCCTGCTCTTCCAACTCTGTGGGTGACCAATAGGAAAAACAAGACCCTAGATTTGATCCCTATGTCCCCCTAACTTTTGACCTCCAATGATGCTGTCTCTCCCACATGTGAAAATACACTCCCTCCCTCCCAGTCGGATTCCTTTGTGAAATCCAGGATGGCATCATCCAAATCAGGGGAAGGCTCAGGTGAAGTTCCTCGGGTGGGAAAGCTCAAGCCAGATTCTTCGTAAGTGGAACATCTGTCGCCTGAAGGTACAAGTCCCCCGTCCTCACAGACCAGCATCGGAGGCAGAGGCTAAATGCCATCCACACTCCCATGCAAAGAGAACAAAACCAAGGGACACACCGAGCCCCAGCAGTTCCAGAGACCAGTGGGCACAGGATGCCACTTGACTGGGACTCAGTCGTGCTGGCTGGGAATTGTCCTCCTGGACTCCTGGCTGCTCCGTCCCACTCATCCATCCTGTTCATACGGCATTTCTCTTACTGAGTCTTTGTCCCAAACTTTGCTCGTTTCGTGCTGTCCTCTGGCTCTTTGAGTCCCCACCGTCGGTATTCAGCCACCGTGCTCCTGACACCCCTACGATGTCATGAACATTGCTGGAGTGGATTCCTTTAGACCTGGAGTCGGCAGACTATGACCCCAGGCCACATCTGGCCAGCCACCTGTTTTTATAAAGTCTTCTGGGAACACAAACACACTTACTTTCTCATATTATCTGTGGCTGCTTTCCTGATGCAACAGCAAATGTGAGTCATGTCGACAGACAAGCCTAAAATATTTACCATCCGGCCCCCTCAAGAAAAAGTGTTCCAACCTTCGTATTAAACAAAAACTGCGTTTGCAAACCTGGGAACAGGAGCCCCTGTCTACCTTGGCTTCCAATACAGCTGCTGGCGGGCTGCACCCCCAGATTTGTGGGTTTGTGAATGGGACACGTAGGACATGTCCTGAAGACCCTTAGAGGTTTGTTTTTCTGCTGAGAGACCACCTTAGCTCACCTGGCTGTGCCAACAAAAGATTTTTCAATCACACCTTTGGCTGCTGGCGGGGCTCTGGACTTAATATTTGCCTGAAAGGCATCTCTTAATTTCAGTGTTGGTTTTCATCTGCAGTGGCGGGGAATAAGAAACAGCTTTCTCTTTCAAGCCCTGTCAGCTTGGGCTCATTGGTATTTAACTGTTCTTCTCTTAGCTTAAAGCTCTCATCTCACATTTTATCATAAACAGCGAGAAAGGCTGAGCCAGCCGTCACCACTCTGGCCAGAAATCTCTTTAGCGACACGAGCTGGCACGGAGGTGTCCGTTCTATGACAGTGCAGGCAACGGTGTGGATGAATTCTCTGGTGCTCCATTAAGAAGACTTTTTCTTCCAAGTTCAGGTAACATTTTCCTTGGGAGCCCTGTGTCCCATCTGTGGCTGACCCACACACCTGGTTAGGATGGGTCCAAACCTAAGGTTCTGCATTTGTTCAGAACCCCCCACCCCCGCAATGTGCCCTAAATCACAAGGAGGGGGGACCGGAGCATAAAAACTGCCACTAGGCACCAAGCTAAAACCTGTCAGGCCCATTGCTTCTCTTTCCTTTCTGTCATGGACCAAGGTCCTGTGGTGACAGCGAGGGTCGGAAAACGGTTATTCACGGATGTGTGTCTACCATCCTGGTTGTGTCTGGGGCAGGGCAGCTCTGACCCCGGCCAGTGCTTCACAGGTGGAAGGAGGTGTCGTCTGCATGCAGAGCTCTCTTGCAACAGTGCTAGGATTTTCAGTTCCGTCCGTGTTGCTCCGAGGTTGCAAACTATCACCACAGCATAAATGTGCATGCATGTACACTGCCCAATAATGAAAAACAAAGTTCCCTCCGATTTCACAAGGCCGCACCCAGTGCTGTGGCTGACATCCTTCCATGTCCCCTGTCACGGGCGGGATTTGAGGGGTAGGGAGGGCGGGGAAAGATCCAGAAGCAGGAGCAGAATGGCTCCGTGCTTCACGGAGACATCTTTCGCTTGTGTAAGTTCTCCAGGACAACATCCCTCAATGTCAAACCCCTCCAGTAGGCTATGGGCGTTCTTTCCTTCCCAGTCCTATGATAACAGGTTTTACTCAGCTTTTTACTCTTGCCAATCAAATGGTGGTAGAGTATCATCTCTTTTTACCTATTATTTCTGTGGTGATAAATGATTTTGGAGATTTTTGCACAATATTTGTTAGTCTTCCTAGATCTCTCTCCCCTAAATTGCTTGTCCTATCCTTGGCCCGTGTCCTTGTGATCTCGCTGCTTGTCATGGCTTCTTGCTATTATATCTTCTCTCTCTCCATCTCGCCCCACCTATGTGGGTACAATTTAAATATACTCTCCCATGATCACATTTATCTATTTATGTTTCTATTATGTCCTTTATTTTACATATTCTTCATTTTAATGGAAGCAAATGCTAGAACATATTTCTTTGTTGTTTGTGCTCTTGAAGTTTTTAAAGGTTCTCCTCAAATAAATAAATAATAAAAAATAAAAGTTCTCTGCTCACAGCACATGATGATATTCTCCCACATATACTTCAAGTAGCTTTATTTTTTTACTTTCACACCTAAGAATTAGACTGAATCGCTGATTCTGCTGTGTAGCCCCTGTGCAGAACAGCAGGACTGGGATATTTCGGAAAGCTCTGTGTGTGTCCATACCTGATGGAGTCTATCTCTGATCTGTCTCGTGTGGAAGCCTGCAGTCACATCCAGCCCCGTCCCCAGCCCAGTTCTCACCCCAGCACTGAGGGATCTGGGTTTCCTTCAGGGCTTGGGAGGTACAGGACTCTTTTAGGCGACATCTCCTTTCTAGGAGTTGAATGTTGATCTGGCCAGAGACAGAACCCAGAGCGGGACCACCGAGCACTTACGCAGGCCATTCCTTGCCCGGGAATTTATGAGGCAAAAAGAAAGATCTGGATGGGGACCCAGTCGGTCTGAACATTCAGCATGAAGGATGGGCTTCTGCATCAACTGACATTCTGGGAAGAGCTATCTTCAGACCCTCTGCTTGTCTTGTACCCCTGACATAACCCCCTCATACCGGGGTGCCTTCCCTCAGCGACTGGAGAGCCCCTGTCACACACGAGGTGTTCCGTATTATTATGTAAATTTATTATATTGAAGCCTGTGCGCCAGAATATCATTTCAGCGACCCCATATGTCCCATCTGGGAGCTGCTTTCATGTCCTTAAATTCCCCAGGACCACTTTTAGCGCCCTTGACTGAGGGTAGTCAGCAGACAGATGACGTTAGTTAGTTGAGAGTGCTGAATGGAATTCGGATTCTTGGGGTCCCCCCATATCAGAGTTCGGGGGTACGGGGGTCTTACTGTCTTTGCAGCCCGCATTGAGCTCAGTGTGCTCCTTTGTGGACATACTGGGTGTCGCCGGAAGTGTCTTGTCATTAAAATCAAAGTCGGGAAATCCAGCTGCCTCTGTGTCCACTAGGGATTTCCAAATGTCTCCCCAGGGCGAGCTCGTGTTCAGCTTCTGTCCCCTGGGGCCCAGCCCTACAGCCTCCAGCGCTGGGGGGCGTCTGCAGGGGGTTGTACGAGAGCAGGAGCCCTGGTCTCTTCCGGCAAAATCCGGGCTGCGTCTGCAGGGGACAGAGAGAGTAGGTGCACCTTCCTCACTCTCTGCCCCTCCCCCACGCGTTTTTCTTTTCGTATCAAAAGACACAATTGGGGTCCCCCCATATCAGAGTTCGGGGGTACGGGGGTCTTACTGTCTTTGCAGCCCGCATTGAGCTCAGTGTGCTCCTTTGTGGACATACTGGGTGTCGCCGGAAGTGTCTTGTCATTAAAATCAAAGTCGGGAAATCCAGCTGCCTCTGTGTCCACTAGGGATTTCCAAATGTCTCCCCAGGGCGAGCTCGTGTTCAGCTTCTGTCCCCTGGGGCCCAGCCCTACAGCCTCCAGCGCTGGGGGGCGTCTGCAGGGGGTTGTACGAGAGCAGGAGCCCTGGTCTCTTCCGGCAAAATCCGGGCTGCGTCTGCAGGGGACAGAGAGAGTAGGTGCACCTTCCTCACTCTCTGCCCCTCCCCCACGCGTTTTTCTTTTCGTATCAAAAGACACAA
>NW_019154177.1:1992329-2052701 GCF_002288905.1 Enhydra lutris kenyoni
AAAACAGCAATTTCTCTACAACACAGGCGGTGATCTCTCGAGGGGAGCTCAGGGGAAAGCGTGCTTCATCTCTATCGCAACGTCCTCGTGCGATTCTCCAGAAGCAGAAGTATTTCCTTCGGGCGCAGCGCGAATACACTGGTTCCAATAAAAAAGTAATTGCCGAGGGCAGGAGCCCAGCCACCGGGATGGCCGAGTGGTTAAGGCGTTGGACTTAAGATCCAATGGGCGTGTGCCCGCGTGGGTTCGAACCCCACTCCCGGTAGAGCAGGTTTCCGTCTTTGCAGCCCTCTCGGGGAATGGCCGACCTCCAGCAAAGCCTGGGGTCGGATCCCGCGTCTGCTTTTCTGTCCCCCCACGAACACGTTAGAAAATGTTATCCTGCTCTGCCTCCAGGCAGTAAGGAGGTCGAGGAGGTAGTGCCTGCGCTGTTTTCTGCCCCGGCCCCATCGAACTGCCAACCTAAGGAGAACTCTCAAACGTCCACAGTCCCTCTAATGAGATTTTACTCCGGGCCCCGCAGTTGCATGGGGGTGGAAGTCTGGGGGCTTTGCCCTTGAGGCCACAGGGAAGAAGCCCTCTTCTCTGCGGCCCCTGGGAAGCGAGAACCACCTGCCGCGGGATTCTTACTGTTTCCAAAGGTCGTCAGAGCTCTGCGGGCGCTGCCCCTCCAGCTCGCCCAGAGAGCAGAGGAGAACCCTCGCCAGCAGAACAGGGGGGCTTTGGAATCTGAAATTGCCCCTCAGTGGACTTGATTTTGCCTTTCTCCGGCTAGTGTTGTTGAGCATTTTTTAAGTTCATGAGCCACCTGCATTTCCTTTTCTGTGTACTCGTTTTTCTATCGGCTGTTACGTCTTTCTCTTAACGATTTATAGGGGCTCTTTAAATATGAATCAATTAAGCCAATGTGTTCTGGTATGTCCCCGATGATCCAGTTTGTTATTTGCCTTAGAACTTTGCAGTGATTTGGGTCTGTGGCCCAAGTGAGGGGTATTCTGGTTTAATGTCTGACTTAGATGCGCCTTTCCCCCACTAGGAGATCAAAAAGAGTGACAGAGGAATGCCGTGCTTTCCTCTAGAATGTACAGGATTTCTTTTTTGTATTTAGGTCTTTGATTTATCCAAAATTTTCCTGTTTTAATATGTGAGATACAGATCCAATTCCACCTTATTTCCAGAGAACTGCTGGTGATCCCAACACATTTTTTCATTTAAATTCAATTTAATTAACATATACTGTATTCGTTTCAGAGATAGAGTTCAGTGATTCATCAGTTGTATATAACACCCAGTGCTCATTATTGTTACATCATGTGTCCTCCTTAATGCCCATCACCCAGTTATCGCATTCCCCCACCCTCTTCCCCTCCAGCAACTGTTTTTTTTTCCCTAGAGTTCAGCATTTCTTATGGTTTGCCTCGCTCTTGATTCTTATTTTATTTTTCCCTCCCTTCCCTTATGTTCATCTATTTTGTTTCTTAAATTCCACATATGAGTGAAATCATATGGTATCTGTCTTTCTCTGACTAACTTATTCACTTAGCATTATACCCTCTAGTTGCATTTTGCAAATGGCAAGATTTTATTCTTTGTGATGGCTGAGTAGTATTCCATAGCCTATATGGACCACAGCTTCTCTATCCATTCATCTGTCAACGGACATCTGGGCTCTGTCCATAGTTTGGCTGTTGTGGAAATTGTTACTATAAACACTGGGGTACATGTGCCCCTTTGTATCCTTTGGATAAATACCTAGTTGTGCAATTGCTGGGTGATAGGATAGTTTTTAACTTTTTGAGCAATCTCCATATGTTTTCCAGAGCAGCTGCACCAGCTTGCATTCCCACCAACAGCATAAAAGGGTAACCCTTTCTCCACATCCTTGCCAACATCTGTTTCCTGAGTTGTTAATTTTGGCCATTCTGACTGTGTGTGAGGTGGTAATCTCATTCTGGTTTTGATTTTTATGTCCCTGGTGAGAGCTGATACTGAGCATTTTTTTTTCATGTCTGTTAGCTACTTGGATATCTCCTTTGGAGAAATGTCTGTTCATGTCTTCTGCCCATTTCTTAACTGGACAGTTTGTTTTTTGGATGTTGGGTTTGGTAAGTTCTTTACAGATTTTGGATATTAGCCCTTTATCTAATATGTCATTTGCAAATGTCTTCTCCCATTCCATAGGTTACCTTTTAGTTTTGTCAACGGTTTCATTTGTTGTGCAGAAGCCTTTTATCTTGATGATGTCCCAGTAGTTCATTTTTGCCTTTGTTTCCCTTGCCTTTGGAGACATGTCTAGCAAGTTGTTACAGCCAAGGTCAAAGGGGTTGCTGTCTGTGTTCTCCTCTAGGATTTTGATGGGTTCCTGTTTCACATTTAGGTCTTCCATCCACCCGGAGTCTATTTCTGTGTATGGTGTTAGAAAGTGGTCCAGTTTCATTCTTCTGCATACCAACACTGTATTATTGAATATCCATATTCTCCCCATTGAAAAGCCAGACTACTAAATTCTGTTCTCTCTAAAATGTATGGGGCAAGATGATTTGAAAGACTGTGAAGTTTGGAACTCAACAACCAATGTTCTAATCCTGACTTTCCCATTGACTCTCTGAGACTTGATATCTTTCTTTGTTAAATGGAGGTAATAATCCTTATGTCATGAACAGCAGTTACATGCCTGGTGAATTAAGAAGTCTCTTGGCCACCGTATAGGTTAGTCCCCTTGGCCCTTAGAAGAAACTCCCACATTTCTTTTATAGCAGTCCTTAACAGAAACTTCAAAATCAGTTTAAAAATTAGATAAAATTTGTCCTGATAGTTAAATTGCATCTATATTTTGAGATCAAACATGGGGATTCCACATTTGAAAGTTCTCTGATACTGGGGGCGGCTCAGTGGGTCGTTTTCATGAGCTGTCTCAAATTTCAGTCTGAGCCTTGAGCTTCATGTTTGCTCCTGGCCTTCCTGGACTTCCTGCGCAGAAGGAAGAGAGTTCCTCCCAAGGAGTTCATCTGTGTCTTCACAGTCAGAAATAAGTTGGTTTGAGAGAGATTCAATCTCCACAGAGAGGTAAGACTCATTCTTACCAAAGGTGGGTTTTGTCATCTTTTTTCTTTCTCATAGATTAAGGAGAGAGAGAGGATGAGTGGAAGTGGAGGGCCTATTTTTTTCTGAAGTGAGACTCCAGGTGGCAAAGATTTTACCCAATTGACACTCGCTAATGAGAAAATACAGCAGTCTCCCAGCGGTCAGTAAGTGACATTGTTCAGACTGTCATGACCATGGCACCCATGTCCAGGTTCCATCCCTATAGAAGTTTCCTTATGTTACTTTTCCTCACCAGAGAGCCAGCTGATCTAAAACTGTGATCCCACACCTATCTCTGCCACTGGGAAGATCTGAACCTGTTGTATGAGGCACTTGATTTTATTAAATTCCTCCAATTGTCAGTGATACTGGCAATTTCCACTCAACTCCAACCTCTGTTGTTGTATCTTGAGGTAGGCAGAATTCTCTGACATCCCCCAAGGTGCCTTCCCATGGTGTATAATCCCTGTAAAATCCTTTACAGATATTAATTTTTCATCTAATATATAATTAACAATAGCTACCAATTTATCCCTTAAACTTTTTTTTAAACATGCATCTTGATATTGGGAATGCAACACTGAGGGGAAAAAAAAAACTAAGTTTCTCCCTTCCCACCAGGCTTTCTGGATAGAGGGAGAGACCAACAGGTAGCTTTTGTTTTCAACAGGAAATCGATGTGTTTTATGTGTTTTGACAACAACCATCTATAATACTTGTATAATTAAAAAGAGGAGAAAAGTAAATTCAGAAATAGTGAAAAAAACCAATCCTTTGGATTTTTTTAAATTAGTTTCCGAGGCAGAGGTCAGTGATTCATCAGTCTCATATAATATCCAGTGCTCATCACAGAATCACATCACGTGCCCTCCTTAATGCCCACCACCCAGTCACCCCATCCCCCCACTGCCATCCCCTCCAGCAACCCTCAGTTTGTTTCCTATGATTAAGAGTCTCTTATGGTTTGTCTCCCTGATTCCATCTTATTTTATTTTCCCCCCCTTCCTCCATGACCCTGTTATGTTTCTTAAATTCCACGTGTGAGTGAGATTATATGATAACTGTCTTTCTCTGACTGACTTATTTCACTTAGTATAACACCCTCTAGTTCCATCCACACCATTGCAAATGGCAAAATTTCAATCCTCTGGCTCTTTACACTGAAGATATACGCAGAACAACAGAGAAAAGATGAAATACTTAAAATAAAACTTTATTACACACGCACACATGCACACACACACCCACGCACGCAGACATGTACATGCACAGACACACACACACATGCACATGCAGAGACAGACACACATGCACAGGACACACACACACACACTGTGTGTAGCATGGCACCTGGTAAGTAGTAAGTACTCAGTAAATATTTGTCCTTTGCCCCTTAAAAGGAAACCATTCTTTTCCTTTATAAGCTGACCTTAGTGAAAATATTTCTGATTAATTTCTGTAGCTTTTAAAATAGTCTAGAATTCATTTCTCACTTCTCTAAAAACTGTATCATCTCATCAACACCTTTATCAGTCAAACACCTGTGTGGGATATGCTCCGTGCAAAGGCAACATGTCCCCCAAGACTGCCTCCAGCTTGGCAGTGTCCCTTTGCTCTCTAGGCCCCCTCTCTGTCCCCTCCCACAGCAGTGGTTTGCTAGAGGTAGGTCCCCACAGACGCTGCCCTTCTGGTGACACCAGACAACCAGCTACCAGAGTGAGGAAGGCCCGCCCCCAAACACAAACACTGTGCCCACCGGCAACAGTTGTGGAAATGACGCCGTGAGAATAAACGACCTTTCACACTTCCAGAGGGAAGAGAGTGTTTATTAAAACCTAAACTTCACAGATGGGGAAAGGGCTTTGTTTAGGACAAGGAGACACCCCCGTGAGGCAGGTCCCCAGCGAGCACAGAGAAGCAGAGATAACGGCGAACAAGCACCTGCGTAATCCTGTAGCCGAAAGGCAAGGCCGCCTCTCCACTAGCCCCACACACACAATGCTACCCCTTCCCTTCCTCCGCTAGCCCTGCACACACAATGCTACCCCTTCCCTTCCTCTGCCCCGAAACAGACCTGTGACCTGAGGCTCCAGAAAGAGAAATGAACAGAACAAGGGGAAGAAGTCAGGGCCTTCCCGAATCAGTGACACCATCTTTGGGGTGAATGCCTGAGAAATCCCCAGTTAGGGCGCCGAGTCTGCCGCACCACACTCACGCCTTCTGCGTGGTTCCAGGCTCAGCTCTGTGTCTTCCGATGAGACGGCATCCATGTGGCGAGGCTGAGATTTTAAAACGCCAGCAGCTTCCAAACGCTGGGAACTGCAAAGACAGAGGGCTCCTAACAAAATAACTACACTCATGATTCTCGGACAATCTCTCATTTTAAAGAGTGTAATGGGTCCAGAGACTACAGCGTGGGTCAACCACACACGTTGTTGTTATCACATATCGCATAACACAGTGTCCGAGCTCACTTCCCGGATGTGCAACTTGGGCAGCAACACGGGGCCTGCACTCGGAGGAGCTCACGCTTGCTTTAAAGCTCTGCTGTCAGCATCTTGAAATTGCTAAGAATTTTCAACCAAGAGACTCCACATCTTCATTTCGCACCGGGCCTCCCAAATTATGTAACCAGTCCTACATGTGGTCCTCTGTTTCCTGTTGTCAAAAAAGGGAAACAATTCTTTCCCATATTCTGCATTTGACCCCTTGTTCAAGTTGGTGCAGAGAGATTGCTTCTCAATCCCAATTTGAGGATTTATATTGCAAAACTGAACTGCAGGAAGAAATCATGAAGGAACAAAGTTTCTAATACAGGTCACCGGACAATAGGAAGAAGTCGCGGGCAAATATCGTAAGGGCCTCCAATGCCCAGAAACCACAGAGGAATTGGAGAAAGTTGAGAATTGGAGAAAGCTGCGGATGTAACTTCCACATGTCTGAGACTCTAAGACAAAAAAAATAGGGAGATCAAAGAAATGAGCTTTACCCACTGCCTGGGAGGTTAACTCACCTTCCTCATCAGAATCCAATGATCACTGACCAGACATTAGAAACAGGACAGAGCTGGACACGTTCATGAAGTAAGGAAACTTACAGGTGACTTTTGGTGGACTGGGCCCCTGAGACACTTCCAAAATTTGCATGTATGCATTAATAATGAGAGGAACACAAAATTACCTGTGGACCCAAGAAAGGGGAGATGCAGGTCTCCTGATTAGCCTCTGCCAGTCCTCCAAAGTTTCACGGCAGGGTCGTGATCGATGAACCAGAATCGTGCCCTTGTTACTGCCCCTCACTTTCCTTCTGCCTCCTTTGAGACGATGTGCTTCTCCTAGACTTTCCTCTTCCTCTGTACTTTCCCAAACAGTGATTAAAAAGCGGATCAAGAGAAAATCCCACCCTAACCCAAAGCCAAGACCTTCTGAGTTCATTCCCGCCTCTCCTTGCCTGTGATGATGAAGACACCAGCACAGGAAACATACTGTTTCTGGGTCTCAGGGAGTAACTGCGGGAAGGTCAGCAACACAAAGTTGAAGCAGAGTGAGAGAAGGGCGCTGACCATGAAAACTCTACCCAGGAGGAAGTAGGCTAGAATCAGGGAAGAAGGACAAAAGAGTCTGAGAAGTTCGTCCTTTTTAAGGGTCCACTCCCCTGTTTTCCCGGTGCCGAGGTGTCCAGGGAGCAGGAAGGAGTGGCCAGGGCGGCAGGTACCCGAGGCTGCAGCTTACCCCGGGACTCACTGGGCTTGTATTTGGGCTCCCAGCACATCTGACTACTGTGGTCTTTGAAGGGCGCACTGACGAGGATGCAGGCCTCTCCAGGCAGTTCTCTTTCCACCCGGGAGGAGACGAGGGAAGAGCACACCAGGATGGTGGCCAGGACATGACAGGTGAGGATCATGTCTCTGTTCAGGTTCTTCCTCTTAAAGCACTGATGGAAAGGGAAGACGTGGGGAGGTGTGTCCCCAGACCCTCCAAATTTCCTCCTCATCCTTCAAAGACAATTCTAAATGATTCCTCATTCCTGAAACTTTCTTAAATCTCCCATTCTAGCCCCAATATCCCTTCTGCAATTCAATTCCTTATTTAACAAGTACTGTAGGCCCATGGTGTGTTAAGCCTGAGTTTCTGGAACGTGTCTCTCCCGGGCTCCAGCCATTATTGCCATCATTCCAGACTCCAGACTGACAGTCACTTCATCTGGTTTCCCCCTGCTTGGAAGCCCCCCAACATCTCCCTGAGCACACCTAATGTAAACCTCTGAGTGACATCCAAGCCCTTCCTTAATCTCACTTCGACCTATCTTTCCAGCTTTATTTCTGTCTACTCCCTCCAAAAATTCAACCTCTCTACCAAAAACATGCGCCATATTGTTTCTCAAATCCTATACAGTCAAGTGTTCCTTGAATGGGCACCATCTAAACCTTCTGTCCCATTGCCCACTAAGTACCATCCAAATATCTCTCGTTCATTCAGTGAGTAAGTCTCAACCCCCTACTGTGGTGCCTGTACTGTTCCAGGTGCCTAACACTGGTTTGCAAACAAACATGGCTAACATATGGAGCTATCGCTAGAGTGCTACAACCCTCGGCCTTTGCTCGATCCCATCTACTAGGTCCTCTTGCTTCCCTCTTCTCATCTGCCAGTATAAATCTCTCTTCCAAGGCCCAAGCTCGGGTTGGAAGCTTACCCAAGTGCACTGTCCAAACCTTATTCACTTTGTGTGGATACGTATGACAATGACTGACTTCCCTACTTCATAGTCAATCGTGTATCGCTTCAGGCAAGAAGGCCGGCATGGTGGAGTGAGAGAGGAGAGCACTAGATGTCAGAAAGGAGACAGAGACCAGATTGTGTAAGATCATCAGGTAACATTAAAGAATCTGGTGTTTATTCTGAGAAGCCACTGGAGCAAAGGAACGGGAGACGGGACTCACAGTTCTATGCATTCGCTCAGTTGCTGCGTTATGATTAGACTGTGGGGCCCGAGGTAAAGCAAGGAACTCAGGAGTTACTGGAATAGTGAGGCCATATGAGATGATGGTGGTTTGGAGCAGTGTGTGGTTGAGGAGGGCACTGGAAGTCTCAAACTGGGCTTACTTTGCAGGTAGAGCCACTGGACTTAGTGATGAGATGAGACATGTGGTAGGAGAGAAACAGGAGTCAGGAAAGGCCTGAGGCCTTGGTCTGTTTCCCCACTGCCTAGGACAGCCCGGCATGTCATCACCGCGCTATTTGTTGAATGACGAACGCATCACAGAATGATGGCCCCAGTGCTCAGAAAATGATAAATCATTCCAACACTGGAATGGTCAAGAGCTCAAGCTCCTTTGCCACAGAACTACTTAAACTTCCAGGATGGTCTCTGCACTCCCAGGGAGCAGTCACTGGAACTATGGCACTAGTGGGTGTGACAGCCACCGCGAGCGCTCGGGCTGTACTCCAAGAGTGGGTGGATCAGTCAAGAGGTGCTGAGAACAACGGACTAGTGCCATTTCTAGAGCAAGACATGGTGTAGGAAGCCGAGGACCTTCTTATTCCCACAAACACACCAATTTAGTATCAATTCGTGGACAGACTCCCTTTTTGAGAAATCAAAAACTGAAAGGCTTCTGCAGCCTAAGTGAACACAAAATTTGACTCACCGTAACTGATAGATCTGGGACACAGTCTTGCCAGGTTTGCCGGGATATTCATCATCATCAACACACCTCAGAGATGACTGGATTAGTAGGACACACCACATGAACTGAACGAAGGGTAAAAATCACATGATCTTCTTAATAGATGCAGAAAAACCATCTGACAAGTTTCAACCACCTTTTATGATAAAAACAAACAAACAAACTCTCGACAAACTAGGTTCACAAGGATGTACCTAAACATAATTTAAGATCGAATATGAGCCCAGAGCTAACATCATTCTCAAAGGTGAAGAAAGGAGAGCTTTCCCTTTAAGATCAGGAACAAGGCAGTGTCCCAGAACAGCGCCCGCCCAGAAGGAAGGGCCAGACGGACTCTGGGATCTGGCAGGAGCACTGTCAGCACATCAACACTGCTCAAGAACTTTCATCTCTAATGACTTCAGGGTAGAGGCAGGCTGTTGAGGTCGATGGACTGCTATCATCTGACCACAGGCTCGCCCTGTGACAATACACATCTCACACTTACGATGCGCAGAATCATCAGTGCACTCAACACAGTCACATCGCTTCTGCCTTCCAGAGGGTGGTTCTGCAGAAGACGCTGCTATCCTGAGCAGTTGCTGTTATCCTCCAGCACCCGCCGCGCCAGCACCTGAGCCCCTCGGTGCTCCCTCCGCCCCCCCCCCCCCACCACACGCACCAACAGGGACGTCCTGCCATCCGCAAGGCCAGTCTGCTCCGGGTGGACTTCACCTGGTGGGGAGCGCCCAGGCCAGCTCCATCTGCAGCCGGGCCGCGGGCTGTCTCCGCACAGTCATCCCCTCCGTTCCCTCTTGAAGGCCGAGGAGAAGCGACTACTGCTTCCCCCGCAGCCGGGCGCCTCCTGAACCAGCCTTAGTGCCGCGGGGGCAGCTCTCGTCGCAGACCTACGTTTCTGAACGCGTCCCCCCACGTCCCGCCTTCGTCAGGTGGCAGGCTCCGAAGCCTGGCCCTTCTCGGGCCGCCTCAAAGCCCATGGCGGTCCTGCGGCGCCTCCGGCTTCGGGGAGCCGGTTTCGCACTCCGAGGGAGCCCGTAGCCGCAGAGAGCCGGCGAGCACAGGGACCGCTTGGGTCCCCAACCCGACGCTCGGCTTCCCACCGCGGGCGTCATTTCCGGTCCGCTCTAGGAACCTGGAGGTTTCTGCGACTCTGTGGTTCGCGACATCCGAGCTCCACCAGGGGCAGGACCAAGTCTTTGGAAAATAAGCTTTAACTTTCACAGTGTACCAGGTACAAAGTGCAATCACAAATACTCAAGATATACTAAGAAAAAAGTGCTAGTGCAAAACAATGTGTAAATCTTTTGTGTGAAAAAGAAGAAAAAATAATATAAATATTTATGTATCCATGCCTAAGGAAAACCAGTAAGGCTAAATGAGAAATTATGGACAGAACTTACCTGGGACGGGATGGTGAGAAGGGGGCTGATGAAGAATAAGGGTGAAAGGGAAACATCTCCATTTATCTTTTTAAAGTTTCTTTTTGAAACACATCAATGTAGGCATTACTTATGCAAAAAATTAAAAAAAAATTGTGTTTCGAGTTACTTAACCCTTTTATTTCAGATAAAGTGTGAGAGCGTATAAAACAAAGATCTTGGCCGTTCTTACTATTAAAGCAAAAATTTTTTTCTCGTTTTTTAGTCTTTTTTTTTTTTCTTTTAGACTGAACTGGGAAATGCGGAATGCCGCATAAGAAGTGATATAAAGGGTGATTCCACAACTGGTTTTCAGAGGTAACTGTCAAATAATACAATTTCCCCCTCCCAAAAACAATTTCTTCACGGGAAAAGCAAGCAAGATAAGCGCTGTATGTTGTCCCTCGTCTCTGGGGCCGAGCGGGCCCTGCTAGGAACCCAGGCTGGTCCTTGACTCTGTCCGTCTGGGGACCAGGACTCGCAGCAAACGGGCTCAGAGATTGTTTCCTCCACAAAGCCCGAGGCCTGCCGTTCCGTTCCTCCCGGGGTAGTGCAAAAAAACCAGCTGCAGCTTGGCCCGTACGGGGATCGAACCCGCGACCTTGGCGTTATTAGCACCACGCTCTAACCTACTGAGCTAACCGGCCGGGACGCGTGGGGTTTTTCCGAAAAGACACAGGAACAACATTCCTATCCTGAGGTTTCTCTTGGGAAAAGAGAATCGTTCTGATTCCCTGCGTTCTTCTTCTCTGGATGGGCAGATGGGGGAGAAGGGAAGGCAAAAGTCCCATATTCGGGCTCAACGGATCATGCTTCTTCCAGGAAAACCTGAGAAGATTCAGGCCAACCCCCGGCAGCGGGCCCCGGGTGCCTCCCCGCTCCTGGGGCCTGTTCTCGGCAGGTCAGCTCCGCCCGGACCCTGGGGACCCCGGACCCTGCAAGACCGGCCGCCCACCCCGAGTCCGCCGGGGAGCGTCGCCGACGTGGAGCTGCAGTGCGGCGCACCGGACGCGCGGTGGCGCCCGAGTGCGGGGCTGGCGTCGGCGCGGGCACCAGAGCCGCGGTGGTCTCCGGGAGCTTCTGACCCCGCCGGGACCCGGAGCAGAGAGCCAGGACCCCGCAAACCCGGGCGGGGTCTGTGGGAGGCAGGGCGTGTCCAGCGTCAGGGCCCTTACCTGGCCCGGGAGAAACGCCGGGACTGACCGGGTCGCGAGGCTGAGGAGCACCGCGGGAAAGCTCCGAGGAGGGGCGCCCTCTCCGGCCGGCGCCTTACCCACCTGCCGCCAGGTGCGCGTCCACCCGGGCCGCGGGAGCCGCCAAGTCCTCTGGTCCCTGCTCTCCTGCGGCGTCTGCCTCTCCTCTGCCCACCACGGCTCCTTCTGAGCTGGGGTACTGGCATTTTCAGAAGCCGATCGGTCTGCGTGCAGTCTAAAGGCCCTCACGCTCCATTTGTAAGTACGTATGCGCACGTCTGTGTGGTCTTCTGGATTTCCTAGAAATTTCCGTAGAAATGAGAATCGTGTTCTTTGACTAGCTACATGTCTCGTTTAGTTTCTAACCTCCCGTTTCAGGTACTTGCTTTTACTGCCGTAAATTATTCCTCTGGTCCTTGAGCATGTTTTAACTATATACATCGTTTGAACCAACTGGTAGGTATCTTCATATTGTTGTCGTTGTTGTTCTGTGGCGACAAGTCTGTAAGTGTGTAGGGTAGAATATTAATATTACGATCACTTTTATTTTACCAGGGTACTTGCTGTGGTAAATGATTTCTGAGTCCGGGCCACGTTCAGACTTACTTTGACCTCTAGAGATCGAAGTAGGCATCAGTCACTTGCCTTTGGTCGTGGTCGGGTCCCTGGGAAACAGACACGGAGGTGGAGGTTGTGTGCAGTTTTATTGAGAATGCTCTTAGAATCAGCAAATAGGAGAGGGTAAGGGAAGTGGGATTGGAAACAGGCAGAAGATAAGCGTGGTGTAGTTTAACAGAGGCCACCAGCAGATCTCTCAGGGATATTTGAGCCTGGAACGGCCCTTCAGAAATGTCCATAGGAGGAGGGGAGGACTTTATACTCTTCCATCAACCAGTCTTGGATTTAAGCATCCCCAATGGTGGGTGTAAATTTGAGCAAGGTGCCTCTTCTGTTGAGGACAGTTCTCAGAGACCAACTCAGTGGTGAGCCACCGGCTGTCAACATTTCTGAAGTTGAGAAAAGAGTACCACCATCCTTGAGCACAACCTCACCGGTGCAAAAGTATCCTCACAGTTCTTTTGACAACCATGGGTCAGACACATGCTGGTCTTTGTTATAGTTAAGGTGTGTGGAATCATATTAAACAAGATGTAAGTGAAAGGGCTACTACATCTGGCTCTGTGGCTTAGTTGGTTAAAGCGCCTGTCTAGTAAACAGGAGATCCTGGGTTCAAATCCCAGCAGGGCCTGTTTCCTTGCTTTATTCCTGGTTTTTATGATTTATCCTCCTATGTTTTCTGTAGGTGAGTAGGAACCAACTTGAATTTACACAGGATGACTCTTGTAATACTCAGGGTTTGAGAAGAATTCCCAATACATATACCAAGAGTTATTAAAGGACTCAGAATATTTGTGCTAGTCATGATATTTGCAGGAGGTGAGTAGCCTAGCTGAGGTTTCCCTCTTTTGTCCTACCATTTGAGATCAAGTGACAGAGACTCAACCACTTTTTTTTTTTTTGAGACTCAACCACTTTAAAAACATGCCCTTTCAGACATTTTTTGTATTACTAAGAAATTACTGACTACTAAGAAAGGATTACTTTCTTGTGGATTGCTGAGCATCTGGAAATGCAAAGATGTTAGATGCCTATTTGTAAAGTTCCTTAAATTTGAATCTAATGGATTTGAATCTAATGGATGACATCATGTAACTCGGGAAAGTCTGAGTGGCTAAGAGTACTAAATAATAAAAGGTAGCTACTCTGGAAGACAATTTTAACCATATCCTGGACATTCACAATTGTGTCTTTGCTGAAGGGAGTTCTCTCTCATGGAAATACTATTTCTTTCCTACACAAGTTATTCTTTATTCAAACCACCTCCCCTATTAAATGTTCCCTGGCTTGGGATCCTTAGGCAGACAGCTCTCTTCTTTTGTGCTATTAAAGTAGACATGCTACTGTTTTAGGTCAGCTATGTGGTTCTTTCTTTTTCTTATCTAGCTATTCATTGGTAATGTTGGACACTGGATAGTTTGGTGAATTCACTTGAATGAAATATCCATTAAAAGAAGAAAGATAAAGCATGGCCATGAAGAGAAATGGCAGAGAAGGAGAAATGGTTGGGAAGTATGTCCACTCAGTGTCTAACCAGGAAATTTTAGGTGTGAAACAAATGTGGTGATGACCATACTGGGGATACCTACTTCCAGAAATCATTACTCTTCAGACTCAGCTGAGATCTTCTAAATTCATCTGTCCCTGTCACCTGTTGTCACACTTTCTTCTCTGTGTTGGGATTGTTTAATGCTGAGTCTATGTCTACAATTCCACATACACAGCACATCAAACTTGGGAATGTCAAGCACTCTTAGATGGTTAAGTTTTAAGTTCTTGAGTCTTATACCCACACCATGATTGCAGCTGGAAGAATCTCAAGCATTTGGTGCTTTCCAGTGCTGATGTCCACATCTTGACTCATTGCAGAATTTCTGGAGTTGATCTTTTCTCCCTCAGAATTTCTTTATCAACTCTAAACCTCTTAGCTGCCTGCCTGGAGGGGATCTCCCCAAATATCCACATCTAAGACAGATCTCTCCGTAACTTCAAATTCATATTTCCATCTCCATTGGGATTTCATATAGGTACTGCTGGCACAGGGCACCGTAAACTCAACTGACATTAAACCCATTGGAAACCTGTGGTTAACCTTGATTCCTCCCACCATCAAATCATCACAAAGTCCTGCTGACTTTGCCTTCAACATGTGTAAGATGTCTTTCCCTTCTTTTCCTTCTGTTGGTCCCTATTTGGGGGACCATAAGGGACCATAAGCTATAATAGCCTCCTCTTGTTCCCCCCGTCTTCAAGATTGATCCTCAAAGCCATTCTTGACACGTGTATTCTACAATAGTTAGGAGTAGTATCTTATAAGTGCTGACTAGATCAAGTTGATCAGTTACTAGCTATGGTTCAAATCCTCTATATCCTAGTTATTTCCCCTTTTCTTTCAGCTTCTCATCAGCTACTCAAAGGAGTCCTTAAAATCACCAATCATAGTTTTGGTTGTTCTATTTCTTATTCTCATTTTCTCAGTTTTGCTTCGTTTAAGAATAAATCTTCTTGGTGAATTGATCATTTTATTGTTATTGGATGTATCTCTTTATCTTTGATCTTACTTTTTACCTTGGAGTCTACTCTGTCTGATATTGATATATATCCGATATTGATATAATGGTTTGTGTTTTCAAGGTATATCTTCCCTCACCACTGTACTTTCAACCTGTCATCTTTATTCATCTTATGTGTCTCTTGTAACCAGGGTACAGTTGGCTCCTGTTTTTCTTTGTTTTATTTTACTATTTAACATGCCATTCTCTGCCTTTTAATTATGTGTTTATCTCATTACATGAAATGCAATTATTTATTTTTGGATTTAAGCCCATCATCAAGTTAATTGTTTTCCATTTGTCCCACTTGTTTTTTGTTTTTTGGGGTTTTTTTCTCTGTCTTTCTTTGATTTATTTATTTGTTATTCCATTTAACCTTTGTTTGACCTAAAATGTAGATCATTCCCCTCCAGCTGCTTTTAAGATTTTTTAGATTTTGATTTTCAAGCATTTCGGTATAATTTGGGTAGCTACAATTTTCTTTATGGTTATCCTGGGTGTCATTTGCTGAGTTTATTGAAACAATAAGTTGATGTGACTTCTTTCCCCATTGAGATGTGTCCTTAAGATTAGTGCATTTTAATTATGTAAATTACACTTTGATTTTTTTTTTTTTCAAGAAGTCTTCACTGATGACATCTGTACTCCAAGAATTAATGGTTAGGTTCCAAATTCTCTCCTCATATTCAGATTAAAGTGTACCTTCCCCTCTTTGGAAGGCACATCCTGTATTTTCTCTGATTTGGCCCACATATTCCCATTTAATCTCATTTATTTCCATCCTCTGCTTCAAATTCTTGGATATCCTCCTGCCACCAACATCATGCCAACCCCATTCAGCTCCCAATGACAAAATCCCCTTTCTAACCTCTCTGCATCGGGTTATGAAGAGCATACTCTTCATATGCTCTTATGAAGAGCATATTCTTCATCTATGGCATCTCAGATCTGGTGTCATTTTCTCTAGAAAACCATCTGGGGCACTGGGTAGTTTCCAGTTTTTTGGCTGTTCTAAACAGGCTTCTCTGAACATTATAGTAGATGTATTTGGCAAACACTTTGCTACTGGTATATGATAATGTTAACTTGGTAAAGGGAAATCCCTCCAGGAAAAAGACCTGGGGCATCAAGAAATATTTACTTTTACCAAAGCACTGGTCTATGGAGTTTCCGTAGTGTAGTGGTTATCACATTTGCCTAACACGCGAAAGGTCCCCGGTTCGAAACCGGGCGGAAACACATGATTTCTTCTGAATCTATTTCATTTTAGATAATGAACTTGTATTTTCTTTTGAGAGTCTCAAACTTAAAAACAAATGCGAATATTTGAGACCCCAAAATATGCCACTTTAGCATAAGGATGATTTTGAGCTGAGAGCAATTAAGAAAAAACAAACAGGAAGGGCTCTCTGTCTTCCTCCTGTCTGCCTCAAAGCAGGGCATAAAAGTCCCTTTGTGAAGATGTTCCCCTCTCATCTCCCATACCAGAGGAGGAGAACTACTCTGATCACTAAAGATGGAAAGTCAGCACCAATATGAGTCTGCAGAAACAAATCCCACTAAAATTACCCCCGCTTCCGCTAGTTTCCGCTTATAGTTACCGTCCCACAAATGTTTCCCCTAAAAGCCCAAACTCCCCTTTTCGTTGTCTACCCACTTCCCTACAATATTGTTAAATGGTATAAAAGCTTTCAAGTTTAATTGCTTCTTTGGGTTCTCACTTCTTTCCTGGGAAGACTTCATGCATGTAAAATTAAAATAAAAAATATCCACATCAACAAAATTTGTACTTTTTCTCCTATCAATCTGTCCTTTGTCAGTTGGACTCATAGGCCCCTGCCACAAACCTAACAGAATAGAGGAAAAATTCTTCTTCCTTACATATGGAAATTGTGACAGTCCGGGCTTTGGGAATTTGAAGAAAATACACACGTACCCAAAAAGATGTTAAGGAAGAAGCATGCAATCTGAAGCCAGGGATACTTGAGCTTGAACCATAATTCATATGGTTCCATACAAAATAAATAAGGTACCTAGTGTGTTAAAGGACCATGAGTGATATGCAGAAAAATAAAGAACGGAGAGGAGCACTGGAACGAGGGAAGTGTAGAGCTTAGATATAATGTTCAGGCTGTGTTTCCTGATAAGTTTCCCGATAAAGCACCTGAAGTAGGTAAGAGGCTGGGTTATACCTATAGCAAAGCAAGAACAGCCCAGCAGAGGTACAGTGGGAGAAATGAGATCTCGGGCAACTCTGCAGCCCAAGTGGGGACTTTGGCATTCACTCTGATGAAAGCAGAAGATGTTTTTGCGTTTTGAGCAAAGCTGTGCTCAGAGTGTTTTGTGTTCAAAAAGATCTCTCTGGTTGAGTTTTTTGTAAAGCTGGAAAGGGTGGAAGAAAGGAAACCTATTAAGGGGTTTTTGCAATATTGCATGTCAGAAATGCAGGTGTCGTGGGCCAAGGTGATAGCAGTTGGGTGGTGAGAAGTTTTTCGGATCTGGATGCATTTAGAGGGGAGAGGAAAAGAGAAGCCCCTCACATATGTGGAATGAAAGAATAATTGAAGTCAAGAGTTTTACTAAGATTTTTGCCTAACTATTGGAAAAGTTGAAATTGCCTTTAAGTGAAATATGGAAGCTTGGGCTTGGAGAAGGTTTTGAGGGGACACTCAGGAACCAGTCATCCTCTGTCTTCTAACATACTACACGGTAAATGACATATACCTGTCTTCAGTCTAATGAGTGAAATACCAAGAAGAGGGGCTGTGATGGCCGAGTGGTTAAGGCGTTGGACTCGAAATCCAATGGGGTCTCCCCGCGCAGGTTCAAATCCTGCTCACAGCGGTATACCTTTTGGTGTGGGGCCCACAGCTTGAAACTTCTTCAAAACTAAATGGCTCCTTGCCCAGCACTGCAGAGAAATCCCTACAGCGGATGTTCCAATTTATAACTCAAATCCTTTAGGAGGGCGGCGCTAGCTGGTTATGAGTTCCACCATCTTCTTCGGCATCTGGGCGCATGGGAACCGCCAGAGCTTGGGCTCCCTCCCCACTGTCCACACCGAACTTCAGACTGGAGCGCTCAGAAACACGGAGTGCGTGGAGGTAAAGTTGTTAAATGTGGCAAATGTCTGATCACAGCAGCAAAGAGAACACAGGAGACTTGAAATTTGGGGGATTAGGTGCCCTTTCTGATTATAGAGAGCCAGCAACTTCCTTAAAGGCATTTTCAGGCAGCAATCTTTAGTGTTTGTACTGATATCAAAGGCTGGTGAGAGCCACAAAAAATTTAGGATAATACTGCATTATATTGAGGGGGTGGGGGGAAGTGATGTGGGGAAGCTGAGGGGCAGGTGGTGCTTTCTGAAGGGGTGGGAGGGAAGGGGAAAAAATACTGCATTATATTTGCCACTCTTTGCAGCACTTTTTACAAATGAGGAAACTGAGGCACAGAGAAGATAAATTTTGACTTCTGACTTTGCCTTTTCAAGCCCATATGCAACCTCGTCTCCTCAGTGGACTAAACCTCTCTTTTATAAGCACTTTCACATTTCAGCTATTTCATCAACTTTGAAGAGCTAAGAAAAATTTAAGCCAATTTTGTATTTGTTAGTAAGTGGGTTCCTGGTTTCCAAGTTTCTTGTGAAATGCAATTCTTAAAATGTATACTTCTATCGAATTCTTGCCTCCTTATTGCATTTTGTGTTTTTTGCATTTTGTGTTTTTTGCAATTTGTGGGCAGGGGAATATTATGGCTGGGGGAGGGCCGTAACGGAGAGCTCAGAACTAGGCAAGAATATAAACTGGGCAAGGAATGAAGAAAGAACGTGGAAACTGAGTTGGTGGAGATATGTTCAAGTAAAACAACAAAACAAAAGCAAAACAAACAGCTACGAAGCACCGAACAAGCTTCCAATGAACACAGGCAGAAAATGAGTGAAGACTGACCTTTTTTCAATGAAAACATTTTATGTAAACGTGGATTATGCAAACAAGTCACAAAATAAATTATGCTTTCCCAGAATTGGTACAGATTTTGTACCTAATTGCTGTCTCAATTAAAAAATCAACCACTTCTTCATCTGATAGGAATTGTGTATAGGAACGGAAAATACAAGTATGAAAAGTGCTGTGACAGGTGAGGGCCAGTGGCATGATGGGTAATGTGTCTGACTACGGATTGGAAGGTTCCAGGTTCGACTTCTGGCTGGCTGGCTGAGCTTATATTTTCTTCACACTTCCTAGGTACTTTAAAACAAAACAAAAAAACATTGAAGCGATCCTTAAAGTTTTTCGAATACCCTTTCTAGGAATTGATCCTTCACTTTCAGGGATGCTCTCCCACACCCGCTGTCAGCTGAGTCCGAAGGAGAAGTCACAAGCATCAAAGGAGTGATCCTCTAAGATTTTCTTCTTTCATCCCTTCTTGAACTTGAGACAGGAGATTGGCCGGAAAAGACCATTAGAGGGAAGGTTTTAAAATCAAAGAAACTCTAAAGAAAAATAACTTTTCTTCCAGTATCTTCTCCATTGATATTTTTTCCCCATTGGAAAGAGTCCTCACCGAGAGTTCTCTCGCACAGTTCCTTCCTGGTGTGACACCAGCAAAGAGAAGGGGGACAGACATCTCCTGGGGATAAGTGGAGGTAAGGAAGGTTCGGTGGGAGCGACTCTTTGCCTCAGTTGGCCCCTTTAGACCTGAAGGCCGCTGTCGCCGCTCCTCCCTGCGAGGCCCCACGTATGCGGCCAAGTTCATGGGGACAGAGGCCGCGGGGGGGAGGGGCAGAGAATCAACAGGAATTCCTTATTTTGCAAAGGTAAACAGCAGGGAAAAGATGAGAGTGTAAGGAAGACCTGGGAGGTGGTAGCTGTCGGGCTGCCTCTGGACAGACAAGCCTCCTCCCTATATGTCGTGGCTGCGCGTGGAGGCTGGAGAGAAATCACTGCCAAGTGGGGGAAAAGTCCTCAAACCAACCCAGAAGATCATCTTCATATGTGGACCCGTTTCCGAACGTGTAGCTTGTCTCCTCCGTGTACACGGCAGATGACTTGCAGTCATCGCGCGAGCCGTCGGGGGCGGAGACCAAACCTGAGAAAGCGGGTGCGCAGCCTCGCCGGCAGGTGCACGAAGGCCGACGACCGCGCAGAGTCGCACTGGGAGCCCAGTCCTCGCCGCCGCCGGGAGGGAGGGTTTCGATGAAAGGGAGGGAACAAGCACAGACCCGACGGGAGCACCGGCCGCGTCTCGCTGCTCCAGCCCACCGAGCCTCTCTGGCCACGCTGCTCATGACTCCATTTCTCCCCAGAAGCTTCTTTAACGTGCCCAGTTAATACTGTCTCCCGAGTGTCACTAAAAACTGAGCACACATAGTTCGAAAACTCCTCAGCTTCCCCTTTCCCAAACACACCTGCCTGGCTCCCACGCTGCTCCCTCGAGTTTCCTCAGTAAAGTCTTCCTAGCAGCTGTACGTTACTTTTTATTAAAAGCAAAGCCAGACGAAAACACACAGCCGTCTTGTTGAGTGTGACAATGTCTGAAGTCTCGACTCTGGCCCCTGGCAATTCGGGGTTATGGGTAGAGTCAGGCAGGCAGAAGGCCAAAATAACCAACCTGGCCCGTACGGGGATCGAACCCGCGACCTTGGCGTTATTAGCACCACGCTCTAACCAACTGAGCTAACCGGCCACTCTCAGCTGAGGTAAAAAAAAAAGTTAGGTTCCTCTACATTTTTGTTTGAAACTAAAGGGAATTACTTCTCTTCCCGTTCCCCTTCCTTCTAAGGGAACCATATTCACAGACTGTATTAAACCATATTCACAGACTGTACCGAGGAGTCTACATTCTTCCAGCTCTTCGGATTTGGAGAAGAAAATCCACGGAGAAACTTGTGTGCAGAGGCTGAGTCTATATTTGTGGAGGGTGCACTGTAGCCGGATTTTCAGTCGTTGGTGAAGGGAGTCCCCCCTTTTTAGAGAAGCACGTCTGTAGCATTGGATGACAAATTGCACGCTTGTCTTTCATGACTTGTAACTTAATGACCCGTTAAGTTCAGGTTGTTTCAAGGCGAGGAAACGAAGAGGAGCGGAGGAGGAAAGGATCCCGAGCCCCCAGGGTCGCGGAAGACCCGCAGACACCTGCACTGACGTCATCAGCCATGCGGTCCGCGGCTGGACGGCTTGTCACACGCTAAGTCCGGGTGACTTATTGTCCTGTTAGGCCGTGGGAGAAAGGGGCCGCGGAGGTTTGCAGAGGGCGAGGTGGTACCGGCGCCCCGCTGAGCTTTCAAGTTCTCACCCAAGGGCCCAGAGGTTGCGGGGTGCGAGCCGAGGGACCCCCGCCCCGGGCAGCGGAGGCCGGAGTTGGAGAGATGCCTCCGCGGTGCCCAGCGAGCCTACTGGCTTCCTCAGCAGGAGACAGGTGGGAGGCGTCCCTAGTGTTAGTTCACTTGTAACTTTCCAACTTTCTTGCTGACCTACCCCTAGACAGTTGTCAGCGAATACTTGTTTTCGGAGCTAACTGAATCAGCAGGTAATGACGTTGTTGATTTGAAAGCGGACGCGGGCGCAGGAGAGAAGCTTGAGCCTCCAGCGTCCACAGTTCAAGGTCGAGCGCGGAGTCCCCGCGGATCTTCCACCTGGCATTCTTCCAGTCTGCGGGGCTCTCGTCCGCGGCCCAGGGCTCCTCGACCCCACACGAAGGGACACTCTCCGACGTGGCCTCTGCAGGCTGCGTCCTCCTTGTCGCCGCGGTGAACTGCCTCCCCAACCGTGTCCCGGACCCCGGGGTCCGCAGGCAAAGCCACCGTGAAGCACCTCGCTTGGGTCCGGGGCTTGCAACCCCAAAACGATTACTCTTGGCTCCTTCCTCCCCTGGACAAACGGAGTTTCCTGGGTGGCAGACCTCCCCGACTTTTCCGACTCCGCCCTAGGGTGTCCGGGAGGATTACGCACGCCAAGCACTCGCTCTCCTAGAAAAACCAGCACCTCACCAGTTGGCAAAACCCAAGATGTGGGTCTGTTGTCCTCACCCCCACCTGCAGCTACCTCCGGCGTAGACTGAGAGGGCTCCAGATCCCCGGAACTGTATTTTTCCGGAGCCTGCTTGTGAATGAAATATTGGGTATGAACCGTTATTAGTAGTGATTCCAGATCAATAGAAGGGCTCATTAAAAGATCCGTCCTTAACATTACACCATGGTACAGAACGAATCTCCACCGATCTTAGACTCCAACTTCCCCCAAATCCTCCTCGGAGGCCACCAGAGCGCTGGGTTTCTTGTATATCCTCCCCAAAATATTCCACGCGTCTTCTCGCATACCTTTAAATACCTCCACCTACATTGCTGGCAATACACAAGGGAACATCGACCGTAAATGCAAGAAGATTTCAAATTCTGTGTGTTATATTCCAGATTAGAGTCTATGATTTATCCAACACTGTCTCAGGAAAAATAATAGTATTAAGAATCTCTATTACATTTTACAGTATGTGCATATGCATAAATACCACCAAACAGAATCTTAGTAAATACTCTTAAAATTCAGTTTATGCTTACACTACCATTCCTGCCACTAGGCCTGTCCCCGCAGCTGAAAACCAAATGCTGTGTAAGATAGGCAAAACTTTTTACAGGATGCAAAGTGCTGACAATAATGTAAGGTTCTGGAAGGCCCAGAACTAAGTGAAGGCAGGAAGAGAGGTAATTAAGTGAAGAATTGAAAGTGCCCATGCCCTGATTCTTATAGATGCATTTAAGAACACCCAAGTGCTCTGAAAAAGGCATTGGGGAGGTTTTCTTTACCTCAAGGGATTGCTGGAAGCAATTAGGTGTATGGACAGAGAATTGTATTTTGCCAAAGAATTTACACAAGCCCTTTCTGTGAATGAGGGTAAATATGTCTGTAGCTCCTTTCCACATAACCGGCATTGTGGACTCAACTTATTTGAAGGTGATTGACATACAGTATAGGTGGGTAGTCAACGGTTAACTCATTTCCAATCAGCAAGGAAAAAGTCAACGACATTTGCAAAAAGACCAACATCCTCTGCCGAGACCCGGGATTGAACCAGGGACCTTTAGATCTTCAGTCTAACGCTCTCCCAACTGAGCTATCTCGGCCAACCCGCAGGGTGTTTCTTGTCAATTACTTTTGAAATAACCTCTTCTGAAAAGCCTATTTCCTTTTTTGGATTCAACACTTCAGGAAAAGCAAAGTCTTTGTCTTGTTTTCTGCAAATGTAACATTTTGCCCATTTCAAGAATAAATGTACCAACATAAAAATTAGGCAATGGGGAAACATACTGGAAGTTTCCTAAGTATTATAGGAAGAACAAAAAAACAGTGATGATGAACATTTTATATATAGTTTCTAAGGATATGAATTAGTTGCAATGTAGTGATTCAAATCTTCCTGCTGGAGGAATTCAAGACAACACCATTTGGAATAAATTCTAGTTCAAACCATAAATATTTTTTATTATTTCAGTTGTTTTTATTCCTTTCCCCTTTCATTCTATTAAGGTATAAATTAATACAGTAAAGTACGCATATCTTAAGCACACAGGTAATGATTTTTACAAATTTACATTCCTATGTAACTGCCTTGGCTCCCTCAGGACCCCTCTTCTTTGCCGTCCTCCCAGAGTTAACCACTGGTCTGAATTCTCACTTTATGTGCTGTCATTTATTTTGTAATTTCGTATACATTAAATCAAATTGCATCTGCATTCTTCTGTCTGGCTTCTTTCACTCAATATTGCCTTTGAGATTCATCGGTGTTTTTACCTGTGAAAACAGTTTCTTCCTTTTCATCAACTCCCATTTGGTCACACCACAATGTACTTGTCCATTTTAATGCTGACGGGTGCTTGGTTTCCAGTTCTAGGTTACAAAAATCATGGAACATTTTCGTGCAAATTTTAGGTGAACATAAACACTAATCTATCAGATGAATAGATACATATATACATACATGGGTACCTGGATATGCAGATATGTGTATGAAATTGCTGGGTCACATATGCTGGATATATGTATGTTTAACTTTATTAGGTGTTGCTAAACAGTTTTCCAAAATGCATGTATTAGTGTACATTCTTAACAATGATGTGCGAGGCTTCTGGTCACTCCACAGACCAGCCAATACTGATATTGTCAACCATTTTAATTGTGGCTCTTCAGGCCAGGATGTAGTGGGGTTTCTTTGTGAATTTAACTTGTATATTTTGATGACTAAGGACACTAATTATTAACAGGGAAGAGAGTAAGATATTTTTGGTGTTTCTTTATATTTTTTCAAACATTTACATCATAGGAGTATCTATTATTTGGGTAATTGAAAAAAATAATAATTTAGCATATCTTCTATCAAAAATTACATGAAATATTTGCAGTCAACAAACCCTACCTCCTATATAATGCAAAACGTTATAGTATTTAGGTAGGGACAAGGCCAAACACAAATCTTTCCTCATTTGCTCAAACCTGCTGATAGGGCCAAACACAGATCCTTCCCCGCTCACTCCTAGCCAAGTTCCTATTCTTTGTCTCATGAGTGATTAGCCAAGATGAGAGCTCTTTGTCCCTGTGTTTCCCCTAGTTCAATGATTCGAGAAAGACTCACAGGACTCAGCATATAGTTGTCCTCACAGCTACTATTTAGTATAGCCAAAGGATACAAAGCAGAGTCAGCAAAAGGAAAAGACACATGGAATAAAGTCTGGAGGAAACCAGGTGCAAGTCACACAGGATGGGCTTCATTCCTTCCATGCAAAATCGTGACAACACATGAAAAACATCCACCAGGGAAGTTCACTAAAGATTTGGTATCCAAGATACTTGGGGGAGGCTTCCTAGCATATATCCAAAATCCAGACCAAGAAAGCAAGCAGGTGCTCAGCACAAACCATATGGTTTGCATGAACAGTGTAGGCAGTGAGCCACTCCTGTCATCTGGGAAATGGTGGGAACTCTCTTAAAATGTAAGCTCCCAGATGCCAGTCAAGGGCCCATCTTGCCCGCAGGCCTTTCCAAGGAGAATAGTCTCAGGCCTGCTGTACCAACTTTTTCTGCACAATCCCCTTGAGAGTAGCTAGACACCCAAATGAACACTTCAAATTCATATGACTGAAGCTTCTCCAATGCAAAACAATTCCAAACAATCTCATCTGGAAGTCGTGATCCCTGTGAAAGTCTACGGCAGGCTACCCTGCAGAGAGCACTCTGGTCCTTCAATCCGGGGTGTTCTCCTGATCGCAAGAGCCTAACTAAAGTCAGTGTCCTTGTTTACCTGGTTTTTGTCTTTGACAGGTTGGTGTCCTGAGTCACGCAGAAGTAAAAGACCACCTGGGACACCCAGCTCATCCGCCCAGACAGAGTCCTCCCAAGCCTGCTGTGCTCCTTTCCTCGTGGGACCCTACAGGAAGCCCAGCCCCTCATCCAGGTACTCCTGACAGGCATCCGTGGTAGCTTAGTAAGGATTTCATTGCACTTCTTGGTTTGAGAATTCTTTTGGTTTGGTTTTGTTGCTGGCTTTTGTTTAAACTTGGTATCATGGGTCTCTCCAAGTCTACCCCTAAACCCCTTCAAAAGCCCCCACCATGACGTGCTTTGGCACTACGGTGACAATTCAGTTTATTTCCCCAAAAAATGGCAGAATTCAACTCCTAGAACCATCTCTTCGTTATGTCCTTACCTAAGATAACAAAGTCTTTCCACTTCTGAAACAGCTAAGGTTATTTATAATCATATTACCTCTTATGTTGACCTTTTAAAATGACTTTATCCTTTAGAGCATTTTAAATTTACATAAAAATTGTATGGAAAGCACTAGGTTCCCATATCCCCTCTTCTCCCAACTTCAGAGATTTCCCTATTATTAATGTCTTGTGATATGTTCGTTAGGATGGATGAACCAAGATTGATGCATTGTTACTAGCTAAAGCCCCAGTTTACCTTAGGATCTACTCTTTGCGTTGCACAATTCGATGGATTTGCATAATGCATTAGTTGAATGATTAGTAGGCATTGCGATGTAGCGTGAGGCTACTATTGACCTGATGACGTGTCAGAAGGAGGATTATCAGGTCTCCGTGGACCACCAGCAACTGAAACTGTCAAAAGTGAAGCCGTGTGTAAGGGGGGATTTCTGTGCAGACGGTCCTTGTCTTACGATGGTTCAACTGACAGTGGGGAAAAGCAATACACATTCAGTAGAAATCGTGCTTTGACTTTTGATCTTCTCCCAGGCTGTGATGTGGGTGGGGTCCTCTCTGGTGACGCCGGGCAGCGAGCCACAGCTCCCGGTCAGCCATGGGACCACTAGGGCCAACCACCTACTCACTCACTAAAAACCATTCTGTCCCCAGACAGCCATCCTGTTTCCATTGTTCCATCCTGTTTCAGTACAGTGTTCAGTGAACTGTGTGAGATGCTTAACACATTATTACAAAATAAGCTTTGTGTTAGATTACTGCCCAGCTCGAGGCTCATGTAAGCATCCTGAACACATTTAAGGTGGGTGAAACCAAGCTACCGTGTTCTCTAGGTTAAGTGTATTAAATGCATTTTTGACTTGTAGTATTTTCAATTTATGATGGGTTTATGGGGACATACCCCGTTGTAAGTCAGGAGAGATCTGTATTTGTAAATATTTTCTATTCATTTCCCTTGATCGTTGTTTTATATTTTGTCTTCCAGCCCGTTTCTGCCTTCTCTGTCCTTAACATTGTCCATGATTCTCACCAGCTGTGAGTCTCTGCTTCTGTGAGTCATTCGCTCTGCCCCTCTCTCCAGGTTCTGGGTCAGCAGGCTGCCCTGTGACCTCAATATTCGGATATAGCTAAGGAGAGTTACTGATTTTCAGAGTGTTCAGCTTTTCTCTTGTTCCGAGGATGAGAGTGGTGAGTCCCAAACTTTTCACATGTGAGAGCACAAACAGAAAGTCGTCTGTCACTTGGATACATAGGCAGCTATATATTGTTTCTCAGTAACTTGTGATCCTACTTAGTTAGCTGTTTACTATTTACTAGTTTGCTATTACTATTTACTATTTACTAGTTTGATATTTTTCCTCCTCAAATCAAATCCTTATGACATTTGCACCTAAAACCGGCTGAGATTTCCCAGTGGGCTCCTAGAAAATGAGCAAAGACTTGCTCTTTAATATTGTAAAAAGAGAGGTGTTAGAAATAATTAAATTTATTTGCTGAGTTACTATCGATCAGTTTCCTGAGAAGCGTTGTTAAATTAGAAGAGAGTTTAGCCTTCCACCTGAGTCCATCAAACAGCAAAGTGTGAGGGCAGAGTCCCCTAGACTTCCCTCACTTCTGACATTATTTGCAAGTTTTGAGGTTTCCCAAAAACACCTTTGGTTTGGATAATTTGCTAGAAGGTGTCACAGAACTCCTCAAAGCTGTTATACTTACTGGTTACAGCTTATTATAAGGAAAAGAGACAGATTAAAATCTGCCAAAAGAAAATACACATAAAGCAGACCCTGGCAGAGTTCCAAAATGATACTCCTGTTGTCCTCGGGGCCAGTTACCCTCCTGGCATCGATGTGTGACAAGGCACAGAGTATTGTCAGTTTGAGAAGCTCACCTAAACGTCCATGTCCAGAGTTTTTATTGGGGTTTCATTATATCGGCCTAAGCCCTTGATGACCCGTGTGCTTGAACTCACTCTCTGGGCTGACTGATAGGGTGACAGAGCCCTCACCCTAAATCACAGGGTTGGTCTTTCTGACATGACTACCACATGTGGCCATATACACCCTAAAAAGATGTCTAATTGTTAGGTATGACATGGATTATCTCCCAAGAGCTGAAGCAAAGGCCAGGCCTCTCTTTTTCGCCACGTGGGAAGGGATAGGCTGCTTTCCACACACTCAGCTAGAACGGTATCTGGCAAAGAAGAGAATGGAAGTCATGCTATTTTTTTTTTTGAGAAACTAATAACATTGGTAAAATAAAGGAAATGTTCAACCTTGGGGGAGGGGGGGTGGTGGGCAGGGGCCTGCCCCTGAGCTCCCAGGGAAGCTCTCCTCTAACATTTACCCAGGTCAGAATGACTCAGCAAAATTGCAGAGCATGGGCTCTATTTCTGCCCCAGCACTTAGTACAACTGTTTCCTTACAGAAAATAACCAAAAAGGAGCTTTCCAAGCATAAAGATAAGAAAAATCTTTAAACCTTCCTGGTTCCTGTTAAAGTCATACTGCCTTGCACATGCTGAAAACACAAGATGAAGTCTGTAACTTTCTGGAATGTTCATCATGATGATTTGTAACTTTTTAAAAATGTAAAAAAACATATATAACCCTGTACGAGATGTTCCCTCCCTAGAGAACTCTTCTTTGTGAAGATTGTGTATCCGGGGCAGCTGACCTAACTTGGACTCAGATAAAAGTCTCTTCTTTGCTCTTTAAAAATCGGAGTAGGGAGGACCTTTATACCTACGGATATCTGGAACTACAGGAATGTATTACCTAGGCAAAAAATAAAAATTAACATAATTGTTATATGAAATAGAATTTGGAGGTGACAAAAGACACAAAAGTAGGCCATATTTGTAATGGGTAAATCCGCTTGTAAAGGTTTTTAAGGATCTGGGTCTTTTCAGTCTGCACCAGAAATAGAAATGGAAGCCAGGGGAAATAAACAAATAGTAAAGAGACCCAAAGGGTCAAAATTAGAAAAAATGTTTCTTGTGGAACAATTTAAAATTGTATCACTCCATAAATAGTTTTTTTAAAAAGTGACTGGACAGAGGGCACCTGAGTGGTGCAGCTGGTTAAGCGTTGGACTCCTGGTTTCCCTCAGGTCATGATCTTGGGGCCTGGGGTCAGGAAATTTTTAAAAGTAGGCCATCTGGCCCTTTCTGATGGCAGAGTGAGGTCTAGGGATGGGGGGTTGTTACTTTACAAGGGACCTAAAACAAGCTCATTACCAATTCTCCTTGTCAGCCAAGCATATATATTAATCCTCATTTAGCAGAACCAAAAGTCAACTCTAGAAAAGCCTTGAGTTGTAGTGTTTGAAATACCCAGTATTTTCACCTGGAACAATCAAAAGAAACACATTTTTTTTTTTCCTCCTCCTCATTCCCATCCAAACCACCTCACTTTTTCCTCCTTTCTTTGCTGTCTTCCTCTTCTCCCACCAAAGTTCTGAGTTTATGCCACTGCACCATTTTGAGACTCTATGGATATTTTTAAATATTTTCTACATGTCACAAATGGACTATGTAATTAAAAGTTTTTTTTAAAAAGTCATGGTAATTGTCCTCAGTAAGCAAACTAGCAGAAAAGACAATTGTGTATATAAATACATCTTTTTTACAATGAAGTAAATGCAGATTTGATACTACAAATCATCTATAAGTAAGAAGGAAGAAACCATCAGATTTTTTTCCTGGAATGCACAGCAATCCCGTCCTGTACATTGAAGAATAGCGTTCTAGGTAGAGAAAGGAGTCAAACAAGCCTCCTGGTTTTTTTTATCTGCACTAGCAAATCCCTTCTTTGACCTTTGACTTTACATTCTTTAGTGAAAGAAACTGCTAGACAAAACACAACTCTCTTGTTAGTAGTATTCATTTCTCAGTATCTATGTTTAACCTTCATTTTCCTAAAAGAAATGAATTAAGTCAGTAAAACAAAAGAAACTCTCACCTCAAGGGGTTTGGGGGGGGGACATAGAGGGAGCAAAGAACAGAGGCCTCCCTGAGACCACAGGTAGAAAAAGTTTACTGAGAGGGAGAGTCAGGAATTGAGTGGGGATACTAAAGAAACAAAAGCAGTTAAAATATAGTCCTTGTCCCACCTCCCCCA
The DNA here is from genome assembly GCF_002288905.1 of Enhydra lutris kenyoni. Classification (NCBI taxonomy): domain Eukaryota; kingdom Metazoa; phylum Chordata; class Mammalia; order Carnivora; family Mustelidae; genus Enhydra; species Enhydra lutris. The sequence goes on from NW_019154177.1 coordinate 2,021,712, forward strand.
TCCCCCCTCCCCCCAAACTGCAGGAGCTTCTGATCCAGTAAGTGAGGGAGGAAAGCAAAGAGAAGCCTGAGCTAATGCATCAGGGGCCTGGCCCAGCAGGCAAAGCTCACAGGGGAGCATGGGGGCGGGGGTGAGTAATACAGGCACGTGGTCTCCGGGGGAGAAGTGAAGAGAAAGAGAAAGAGAAAAGAGCCAGGGCAAAATGAGGGTATTTATCAAGAACAGAGGACTTTGGGAACATGGACTATGAGCAGGGAAATGCTGATAGACATTAGGAGGTAAGAGAGAATGAGGACGACTCGGTAACAGGTGAACACGGGGACACAGAGAAGAAGGAATCAAAAATGAATCCCTTGCAGAGATGAGCACAGCATTATACTAAGTAAAAGTCTAACACAGAAGGCCACTGACTGCATGTCCCCATTTACTCAAAATTCTAGAAAAGGCAACAGGATAGCAATGGAAAGCACATCAGTGGTGGCCAGGGCAGGTGCGCCAGGAAGGACGGATCCCGCAGCGAAGGAGGAGACTCGGGGAGGGTGCTGTTCTTCATCTCATACAGGGTTTGTGATGACCCCAGCCAAGTAGGGCCTCCTCACAGATGGGCCCAGCATAAGCCCCAGAAGCCGGGAATGTGCTGCTCGCAGGGCGAAAGGGACTTTGCAGACAAGCTAAAAGTAAGGATCTGGAAATAGGGAGGTCATTATGCAGGGGGTCCGATATAATGACAGGGTCCTTTGAAAGATGGAAGAGAGGCGTTAGAGTCAGAAAAGAAAATGTGACAACAGAAGCGAAGACCAGAGTCCTTCACTAGCCGACTTGGGAGGCAGAAGGTGACTAAGAGCCAGGGAATGTGGGCAGGCTCTGGAAGGCGGAACAGGCGAGAGAAAGGACTCTCGCCCAGAGCATCCAGAAGACCACGGCCCAGCCAGCAGCCTGATTTCAGTGCGGGAGAGTCACTTTAGGCCCCGGCCTATAAAACCCCAAGACAACAATTTTGTGCTGTTTTAAGCCACTAAGTCGGTGAAACTTACTAAAAAGGAGACATGAGAAAACTGCAGTGCTGTTTTCTGTTTTGAACAACTCCACAGAAGCCGGTGTGATCAGAGTCATTGCAGGGTTGTCACATCAAGCCATGGAAGCTAGGGACAGCCTGGTCCCTGAAGGTCAGAGACTCCCAGAGCAAGCAGCATTTACCCCTGGGGACACTTCTTTGTGCCTCTGACAAGTTTACTGTCACACTGTTTCCTCACATGCCGCTTGGTCAGGCCTTAACTGGGATCATAAATAACGTCACATCAGGTGTTAGCTTTATGAAAATGATGGGATCGTGTCTTCTGTTGAAACACGTGCTGATATGAGGTCTTTTTCTCCTTGCTCTCTGAGGGTGCTTCTGGGGACACACGCACAGAGAGGCCTTTGCCATGGTTCTTCCCTCTGTCCCCACAGGTCTTGGACTGTGTGTATCCACGACCTTCTTCCTGCCCTCCAGGCCACTGCTGAAATGCCACCTGCCAGAGAGGGGGGCCTTCCTAACAGCCCCACCTAATACGGCACCCAGACATACCTTGGGATCTCCTCTCCCCCATCCTGTTTTTAGTTTGCTCTATAAAACTGCATCTACTTGTGTATTTACTTTTAGCTGTCACTGTGGATTCCTCCCAACTAGAACTTACCTTCCAAGCCCAGAGACTTCCTCTTTCTCAGTCGCTGCAGTGACCTTGCCTTGAAACGCACCTGGCGTTACATGTTTGTTACATGACCACATTGGAGAAAAAGAGCACAGGAGAGGGAGTGGCTTGAAGTTTGATGGTTTTCTCACGTGTTGCTGTGACAGACCTACGGGATTTTGGTCAGAAGAGCAGGTTGGTCTGCAGGACGCCTGGCTCTGGGTTCAAAGGGGAGGACGGGTGGGGGAGAAATGGTACCCGGTCATCAGTATCTACAGAGAGGTCATGATCAAGGGCATGAATGTAATACAGAGAATGTGTATATGATCAGGAGGACAGAACTGTCAGGAATATCATACTGAAGGAACAGAATAGGAGAGCCCCCAGAGACAGAATAAATCCGGGAGAGACTGGATCGAAGCAGAGTAACCTTGAATCATCCACGGCAGATCCAGCGTCAGAATGAATGTAGTTGTCCAAACAGGACTTGTTTTATTTTCTGATGAAAATACATACCCAGCCACCCTACCCGATGTTTGACTGCTGGAGGCTGGCTGGTGAGACTCAAATCACAGTAAGATTTCACAGGTGGAATTCAGCAACCTCACCGCGCCCTGTGGCATCCGAGCAAAGTTGCTCTTTCCCGGTTCGGGGGGCGGCTTCCGCACCTCCCCGAGCTCCGGTCGCTGACCCCAGAGCTGACCCCGGGAGGTGGCCCGGGGAGCTGACCCAGGAGATGACCCCGGAGCTGACCAAACCACCGCAGAGCGCAGGACCCAGGTTTTCCGCTCCCCTGCGCAGTTCCCTAAGAGCTGAGGACTCCTTTAAAGAAAGCAGCAGGTAACAGCTAAGGGGGTTCCTCCGAAGGTGTGCAATGTCTGTACCGTCTCAGGTGGAGGAGAACTTCCTTGGGTAAATTCCATTTGCCTCCTCTCGTCTGTGGTTTCTTCCGGTTCGAAAACTACCCAATGCCCTCCTTCATCGTGGGAATATCCGCGGTCTCAGCATGGAAAATAAAATTTTCCTTCGAAGATTTCAGCTTTTTCTTCGAAGAGGAGGGGGGGAAATGCATTAGAATAAGAATCTGAAATCGCAAAGGGAAGAAAACATGCTCCAGGTGAGGCTCGAACTCACAACCTCGGCATCACCCGCACATATACTGCTGTATAAGTACCGCGCGCTAACCGATTGCGCCACTGGAGCATGCTTTCCCCGCGGCGCCGGCGCGCGCTCTACGGAGCCTCGGGCCAGGGCGCGCCCGTCCCCGCGCCGCAGCGGAAGCGCGCCGAGCCCCGGGATCGCCCCCCGCACCTGCCGCCCGCCGGGCTGCGGAGCAGAGCGAGGCCGTCTGCACGCCTCCCTCCCTCCGTCCGGGGAGAGCGCAGTGCTTCTTCCCCCTGGGCCACCGGCGACCCGGGACGCGTCCTTCAGGCGCCCCGAGCAACAGCGGAGGAGAGAGCGCGCGCGGACTCCGGCTCCCCCCGCCTTCGCCGCAAGAAGGGAAACGCGTCCGTGGAAGGCGCCAGCCGTGTGGCCAAGGCGCGTCGGTTCGGGGATGCTCCCAGCGGCCCCGGGACCCCGGGAGCCGAGTCCGCCAGCCCCGGCTCCGCGCGGCCCCGGGCGGCACCCGGCAGCTGCGCCTCCCGTCGCCCATGTCCTCCCGGGCCTGCCTAAAAGCCGCGATCCGAGGCAGAGCCGGATTAGGCAGCCGGCAGATCGGGCAATCTGCCGGATCGTGACCTCTCCTCGTTCGTGCCGCTGGTCACCTCGGCCAAGGCGGTGTCCACACCCCCTCCCCCGCGCCCCTGCACCTGTCTCGGTCTCGCCGTCGCGCCCGCCCCTGATCCTCGCCCCCTCCCCGGGGCCTCTCGGGAGAAAGGCCAGTTGTGGGCATTTCTCCGTTTGCTTGCTTAGTTGTCTGATTCGGGCCTGGGGACACGGCAGCTGTCAAAGCGCACACACCTAAGATCCGAAGCCTTTTGGCTTTTATGGACTAATTCCCGTGAACTGGAAGGAGATAGCCTGCCTACTCTTGACCACATAGTGCCTACCAAACAGGACTGGGAGTGATAGACCAGCCCTACCTGGAAGGAGAAGCTCTCTCCTTCCACACACACGGAGAGTGGGGCAGGGGAGGGAAGACGTTTCCGCCCCTTTCGCCGCTGTACCGGCATCTTTCCGAGTATTAACGCCCTAACATGACGAGCAGGGATAAGCTCCATAAGCTCCTGGGTGGATGGCCGCCGCACCAGAGTGTTTCCTCCAACATCCCCACCACACAGTCCTGGAGAGAGACCCAGGGCGCCTGGACCTCTAGAGATCATTCCGTCTAAATAAGAACCCTGGCAGTTACCCCCTGGACAGAGCTTAAGGAAGCCAGGTACCGTTCGAAGTGAGTTGTGTAAATCTCTAACAGCACTCAGGGCCTGTGCTCCAAGTCCGGATCTGGATAGGAGCCAGTATCTATGGAATTATTGTTCTTAAGGGATGAAACTTACCATGACTCGAAGTATCACTGGGGATTAAACTGTCTTTCATCAGAGAAGACAAGTCTGTCACACAACGTAGGCATTAGGGCATGAAATCGTATTCACGGAGGAAAAAGCAGAGAGCTAAATGCTTGGAATAGTTAATGTTAAAAAAAGCATAACCATCTCTGACCTCCATCTACTCTTCTAGGGAAGCCTGGCCTGTATGGACCACATCACAGGCCCCCTGCCCTCTGCCTTCAGCTGGATTTTCATGGTGCGAGCACTAGAAGGACATCAGAATGAGAGAGGACACAGAAGTTGGAGTGTTCATTTTTCTGCATTCTTTTCTGGGGGTCAACACGGCCTAGTTCATCCAAGTGGATCTTTCCTTCTAGTTCCAATAAGGCTTCCTTCCTCTTTCCTTCAGGCCCTTGGGATACTAACCAATTGATATCAATAGCCCTCTACTCCCCCTTTCCCCCCAACCTGCCCACACCTTTTTAAAATAGCCCCTTTCTGAAATCCTTCTAAAAATACCCCATTGCAAAGTTCTCTGTATCCTCTTGATTGCCTGATTGACAGAAACCATGATGGAATTCATAATTATGAATGACCATAGTTTGTGAGATAGTTTATAATATTATATTTTGAATGGGGGACCAATAACTTGGGAATAAACATATTTTTGTAATTGATGGGGCTCAGAACACACTACCCCAAAATATGGCAACTTAGCAAATTAAATATTTTAAGCTGAAGGAGTCTGAGAAAATGTGAGAAGCAGGAAGGTCACTCTGACCCGCTCCTGGCTCTCTCCCCGAAGCAGATCATAAAACTGTCATGTGAGAGGTACCCTGAGGAAAGGGGCACCCTTCTGTCCAAAGACAAAGGGACTCCAAGAAATTCCTTCCAGCTTACTAGACTTACCTTGTACCCTTTGGCCTATCATAGTTTTCCACAACGGTCCTCTCTTGGTCCAACTCGGCATAAAAATACTCAGCTTTAACCACTTCCTTGTGTTTTCATTTCCTTATGAAGGCTCCCATGTCCCATAAACCTCTTATCAAGTAAACATGTATGCTTCCTTCCTGTTAAACTGTGTCAGTTTAATTTTCAGACTCAGCCAGGGACCCTAAGAGGGTCCAGGAAAACTTTTTTCCCTTCCCTACATAATAGTACTGCAAATACAGGGAAACCATTGGACCTTTGACCTACTTTTCAGGAAGATGATGGAGATTTGCTAACAATTGAAATGCCCTATTAAAGTCATCTCAGACACTGACTACAGGGAATGCTCAAATTCTCTCTCAAAAAGATGATTCTGAAAACTCCATGATTCAAGGTTCTCATGATTCTGCTCTGGAAAGAATCTGATATGGCTGGGCTCCATTTGCGATTTGAGAAAAATGATGTATTTTTATAACCTGAGAATAATGCCATTTACCTGTGGGTGTATCTTCTCTCCACAAATCTTTAGACCATATTAATAACATGAATATGCTAAAATAGCATTTTACATATTTATTTATTCATTTTAGAGAGAGTGCATAAGCAGGGGGAGGGACAGAAGAAGAGGGAGAGACTCCCTGCTGAGCATGAATCCCAGTGTGGATCCCGGGCTCCATCTCAGGACCCTGAGATCATGACCAGAGCCAAAATCAAGAGTCAGTGACTCAAATGACTGAGCCACCTAGGTGCCCCTGAAATAGCGTTTTAAACATCCCAGGGCTTGGCTGCCATGTGCTTCTGGGGCACAAAACTCTCCAACCCCATTTATTCCATATTTTTAGAACAGTGGTTTCCCAGAGGAACTGGAAAATTGCCTAAAACCATACCCATGAATAGTTTGACCCCCAGAGATCGAGTTCATTGGTTTGGGATGGATCCCGGAAACCAACATTTTTAAAAAGCTCCTAGTTGATTCTAATAATCATAGGCCCTTCCTGTCTTTGAATCTAAGGAAACAAAGAAAAATAAGGAAAATTGTTTGGATCCCTCTCAAGTACTCAAAGTGGAGAAAAGGCTGAAGTTATACATGCATTTGAAAAAAGTCACCCAAAGAATGAATAATTTAAGAGCACCAGTCTAAAAGGAAAGTTGAGGAATTGAAGCAGATGGCCAGGTTTTCTCTGTACACACCCCCGGGTACTTCACAGAATGTGTTAATTAGGCAGAAACTGAAAACAGTCATTAGTATTCTCCAACTTGGAAACTTGTAGGTTGGCAGTGGGAGGTGGGAGCTGCAGCCTGGGGGTGGGGTGCGTAATACCTTCTGGCCTGGAAGCCCATCCCCCCACCAACACCAATAAGGGGTACTTCCCACAAGATGGAAGAACTGCCAAACCTCACTCTTCTGCCATCCTCTCTTTAGGATTAAGTTAAGAGAGTCTTAGAGGAATAATTATCCAGAATGAATAACCTCTGAGAGTAAACCAAACCTTGGGAGGTCACAAAGAACAATGGAAAATAATGTGGAAATATGGGCCAGTGACCAAAAAGATGCCCAGAAAGTCTATGGCCCTCTCCAGCACTGTGGAGAGAGCAGCATCATGTACAAGACCAAAAGAACCCTAAGATCATCTCTCTCTCTCTATCTCTCTCTCCATTTTCTGCCACTCTCAGCAGAATGGATGTCTTGCATTCTGTTTTCCGTGTCCACAGCTCCTGGATCCAAACCTGACACAGGTGAATCCATGGGTGGTAGCTTGGTCATAGGCTTATGCTCTGGCTGAGGAAACAAAATTAACTTAAAGAGGACAGAAATGAATGACAATGACGATGGTAGAGCAAAGACAAGAAAGTGAGTAAAAAGGTCATTACAGAATTGACAGATGAGAAGCAGCAAGCAAAGTCTCTCCCGCCCTTCCAAACACCGAATGTGCGACAAAACAAGCTTAGTGAAAGTTTCATAGAATTCACTGGAAAAAGACGAATACCTAAAAGAAAACGGAGATCTAAAGTCAACCTGTCTGCGGTAGAAAAAATAATAATAATAATAAGTGAACTAAGAAATAAAACCTCAATAAAAATATTTGTAAAGGGATACCTGGGTGGCTCAGTCGGTTAAGTGCCTGCCTTTGGCTCAGGTCTTGATGCTGAGGTCCTGGGATCAAGTCCAAGGTCAGTCTTCTTGCTCAGCGGGGAGCCTGCTATCCCACTCCCTCTGCCCCCTCCCCTCCCACTCCACCGCCCCCTGCTCTATGCAGGCTTTATCTCTGTACTGTCTGGGTAGGCAGTTAGTTTAGGCTCTCAGGGGATGCCCGGAGGCCAGCAAGGAGGAGGCCACGGCCGGCTGTGGGGAAGGTCAGAAGTCCCGCGAGAAGCCGGATCCCACCAGACAGGCCCAAGATGGCGGAGCCACGACCGGAAACCCCTGAGCGGGTGAGGAGGAAACACCCCCAAATCCTGCTTGCAAGAAATGCTGATCCCAAGTAAGTAATATTCCACCCTCTTGTTAACTCTCTCACCGGCGCTCACATCTGAGAATGTGCTTTCGCTTTAATAAAATTCCCCGCTTGTATCCCTGTGCATTGTGCTGTGTCTGTCCTCAAATTACTTCCCAGGAGGAGACTGAGATTCTTAAGCGCCATCTTGGGGGTAGGTTGGTGGCCTCAGGGTCTGGGGTCTCCCCAGGTCACTGGGCAGCTGGCTCTCAGCTACTGTCCCGAATCATTCTTCCCAGATGCTACCAGCTGTACAGGCCTAGGAGGAAACTCAGAATGATGCACTTTCTTGCCTCCCCCTTGGAGTGGGAGCAGAGCGTCTTTGGCTTACTCAGATGCAAGGTGAGACACAGAACATGAGTATGATATAGGAAAGACCTTATTAGGGTTTGAAGCCTATGGCCAAGAAAGAATTCTTGAGACGTCTTTGGTGCAAAATAGTAGATTTATTGATGCCCGGAAACAGGACCTGTGGGCAGAAAGAGCTGCTGCCCCAGCGTTGTGGGGGTGGTGATTATAGACTATGGGGTTGGGGGAGGTAAGGAAAAGGGAGGTTTAGAAAGAACTTTCATGTATTGAAGAAGACACACAGGATACCAGAGGCTTTGCTCTTTGTGAAGTTCAGGTTGTTTTTCCTTTCAGTAAGGCATTAACAGTGAGACAGTTGGGAGCTTCCTGGGGGAACGTCACAGTCACACTCCTGCTATCACACGTCCTTATCAACGAGCTTTAGGTTTAGAAGAAATTTAACTTTATTTACATTTCCCTCTGCCTCAGCCTCCCTCAATTTTAGGGAGGGAAGGGTGATGTTAGGGCTTCAGGAATGAAGTTCTGGGTCTCTGGAAGTTAGGCTGTTGGTAAGAAAGCCCCTTCCTTGTAAATCACTAGGATATATGCAAACTGAGGGAGACTCAGGTCTGGAAGGATCATGATTTCTGCAAGTTAGCTATTTGTTCTTCATTTAGGGCAGCCAGGAGTGCCTGAGGATGTCACACATACCCATGGTGATGGTGGGGTTGCAGGGTGTCAGCTTCTGCTTTGTCCTCAACTTGCCTTCTGTTTCCTCATCACCCCTAACGCCCCACATTGTTCATATATAGATACATATATATATCTATATATGAACTACTGCGTTATATAGAAATATTACACAGCAGGCATCTGGAATAGTACCCAATCTGGAATATATAAAACCCCATAAAGAAAACTCAAGGAGTTCACCACCATGCCATTCTTCGGGTGCCGAGATCTCCTGATCTTCTTCCTTTTCACATCTTCGTCTCCCATGCAATGCCAAGATTTGTAGACGTAATTGGTGGAGGGAAAAGGAGAGGTGTCTGTTCCATTTACAGAGGTCATGCTCCTTTCTCTCTATTAGTTTTTATATTTTCATTTCTGATCAGCCCCGTGAGTAAATGTTTACTGTGAAGATGGATTCTAGAAGTCAGAATCACTGAAGTCACAGTTTTTAGACTTGACCTCAGGCACCGTGAAGTGGGGATGGGTAACAGGACATCCAGATACAAGGACATGGAAAACCAAATTTGCTCATTGGGCCTTTGTATCCCGTGGATGCTTGAGGTCCTTGCCCCTCACTGCCGCCATCATGGATGCAATGCTTCTCTCTGTCTCTCCCTCTCCCCTCTGCTCTCTGTCTTGGCCTAAAGAAAAATACCACACCTAAAAATAAACATATGACAACAACAAAAATAACAGCCATTCCCCCGACACAAGTCACATTAATGAGGCATTTAAGATCAAGGACGGATGTCTATTTTGCCAAGTGTGCTACATTTTTAAAAATCTAATTCATTTATATTTCCTAAACACTTATTAAATTTATTTTAATTAAAATTTTTTATTAAAATACGATACATTCTTCAACTCATTCAGGAAATATTTACCGACTGCTTACTAGGTGCTGAGCATTATTGTAGAAGCTACGGCATATGATCCTAGCCACCAGACAAGAACACCTGCACTCGTCTGTCTTACACTCCAGTATGGGATACAAACGGTATAGGAGATAGACCACTAAAATATATATCCTATTCTATTTTGGTAAGTATATAAATACATGTTAATAATAGGCAGAAAAAGAGACATTAATGTTGGAGGATACTGAAATGTTAGACGGGATGACCGAAGAAGGCATCACTGAGAAAGTGGAGGGTGCAGACTTCAAAGAAATGAAAACGTGCACTCTGCGGACATTGGTAGTCTGAGCATGCCAGGCAGGGTAGCGACCGGAGCAAGACCCTGACATAGACTATTGGTCCGCTCCCAGAGGAGCAGAAAGTCCACACTGACAGCAGCAGCAGAATCAGGGGAGACCAACAGGAGAGCAGAGAAGCCATGGGGGCCATTCTGGATCCTGTAATCAGGGTGACGGTGCAGCCCTGTTTATGCCTGGAGTTCTGATTGATTATTAATGATGCTCTTTTCATTCGAACGAGTGTCCCTACAGTGGCTAAACTAACCCTGACTCTAGGTTGTGACTGAAACTCAATACAAGTTAGCGCATCTGCTGGCTTCTATTGGCATTAATTGTTGTAAATGGTGGCACTTAAGTTTTCCTACACCCGAATTTCAGGTATCACCAACAATTTAAAGATGATACAGCAGCTTTATCCCTGTTTTTTATGATGAACTTCCGTTTTAGAATCAATGCTTATGTTAGTATAATTTTCTGGGAATACAGAATATAGATTTGGAAAATTCATTTCTAGTTCCAGCTTTTGGTGTCAAGGAAACATTCCTTTTGAAATCATTTACCAAAGATGAAAAAGCTAAGAGACGGAGGCCCCAGTGAGATTCGAACTCACGACCCCTGGTTTACGAGACCAGTGCTCTAACCCCTGAGCTACGGAGCCCTGCTGAAGGGGCTCTCAACTCCGTGCCCTAAAGCTGATTATCTATGCCAAAGTTTCGTTTTCTGTTTTTGTGAGTTCCTGGAAATTTGATATTGCACCCCTTCCCCTTTCCGATGTCCTCCGTGACAGTTGTCACGTCATAAAGGCTGTCTGGGGACTCGGCCCGGACGCGCGACCCGGCAAAGTAGGGAGGCGGGGGTCCGGACGGAAACGGCGCAGGATCTCGCAGGCCTCCCGACCCGAGTCCGCCACAGGTGCCCCAGAAACCAGCAAGCAGGGCCTTCCTCTCCGCCTGCAGGGCCGGGCGCCGGCTTCCGTAGAAACTGCAGCTATCTTCAACACAGGCCCGAACACCCCGACTACGAGCGAATACCCGCCACTCAGGAAAGACGCTCAGAAAAATAAGATGCACGGCGGCGCGTCGGCCCCGACTCCAAACACGCTCACGTGCTGCACAGGGGAGGCGGTGCGATCCGGCCAGAGCCCCGGAGGCCCGCTCTGCACAGGGACCCACAGGCCAAAACAACCGCGGTCACACACAGGCACGATAATGCCCTTGTGACCCGGAGTGTCACAGACGCGCATGATAGAAAAACCAAGCAAACGAAGGAATGGTCGTATTAATGAAGTTGAAAGTGAGGGCCGTGGAGGGGATGTCAGTCTTATCACTTATTCATCACGCTTTCCTGAACTTCATAGGATTAAAACCTGCCTCCTGCATCCCGGAGGAGCCAGTGTGTTCCAGTTCTCCAAAATCCTAAATACACCTGTGCAATAAGGGACCCTACCTCCCGAAACTCATCGTCATAACGCGGGTATCAGAGAAGAAGGGGATTGCAGGCCCAAGGAGTTCCAGTTTGCAGTTTTTTTCAGATTTTATCCCATATTTAGATAACCTGTTCACCTCCTGTTTCTAGCACCTACAGAAATGTATAATATAACTTCAGTGAAATTCGGGTCTGTTAGGGTTCAGAGGAATCACTTGGACCTTTTTTTTTTTTTTTTTTTTTGGTGTTTTGTGTTTTAATGATCTTAAGTGTGATCTCAGTGGACTCTCTTTCTTCCTCTACCTGCAGAGACAACGGCTTCTGATCCTTGAATGCATTCATTCAGCATAGTGTTTACTAACACGTGGAGCAATGACAGGTGGGGGCTTGTGGAGACACTTCTCTGGTTCACCGAGTCCTTGGTAGTTGAGACTGTCTAGCACTCAAATCTCTACCAGGTGACATAGCCTGTGACAGGCTATGTTACCTACAGATGCAGTTAAATTGCAAGTGCTTTTGCAGCTCTGCAAGGGCTCTTTAAAAAGAGGGGAGGGGTGGTGAGAACACCGGAAATGAAGAAGAGAATGCAGTTAGCAGGGAGACAGGAAGGACAGGAAGTAGGAGAGGGTAACCACCTGTTCCCACCAAACCACGAAATCTGTGGGTGAAATTCCCAAAGAAGCCTGGAGCCACTCCTCCCCCCAGGCCTGAGTCTCTGGTTCTGACTCTGAATTTTGGTTGGTCTTTCCACTTACAAACACCACACTAAGGTACTATATATCCATACATCATGTATCATGTATCATGTATCATAAGATGATGCTAAGTAATATTTCTCTATATTCAGTTTAGCCTTACCTACGATAACTGTGATTTGAAGAGCCAAATGATCCAGAATTCAGTCTCTTTTGGACCTGGCCCTTTGACTCAGTGATGCTAACTTAGACAATGCTAACTTAGACAATGAACTTTTCCCGTTTTATTAATTTCCACCTCCTTCCAATGTAGGAAATCTTTGCCCAATTGGAATTTATTTTAGGAAGGGTTTTCAGAGCACCCGTTGGATTGATCTCCAAATTTAGGGTTACATTCAAGAGGGGACATCAGGAATCTCTACTGTTCTCTTCTTACCATCTCCCATCTGCCAGTGCCTTCCATTGGCTGAGTCCAGACAGGAGCTACAGGGCAAGAAAGCTCAAATGATGCTGCCTTCCAGGGCCCAAAAGCAGGGAGAAAATAGTGAATGCTCAGCCCCTGCTGTTGTAACTGCAGTGATGGGGTTAGTGTGGGGTTGGTTGAGTCATGACTTTCCATCTTGTATAAACCTTGGATCATAGGCAGGTTAAAGCTTGAGCAGCTGATAAGTAATATGTATTGCTAAACAGTTTTTATCATCCCATGTTGGGAGCACAGCCACCTTGAGGAGGAATATGGATCTGGTTGCCACTGCCTGCCATGAAGTGAGGAAGAAGGCATGAAGTACAGCTTCATTCTAGCAGACGCGTCCCAGGGAGCCTGGCATGGGCAAGGCAACTCTGTGTTCAGGTAAGGCTTAGGAGGCATCTGGTTCTGGAAAAAATGTGGGGCTTCTGGTTGCAGCAATAGCTCAGTTCATTCCAAACAGCCAATGAAGGCTGCAGTGTAGACGTATTTCCTGGCTCCATTAGTCCTGCTGGAGGGGTAAGCAAGTCTGTTTCTCTTGAAGAGTCTTATGATCTATATAAATAATGTTTTGGAAAACTCATTCTGATGATGTGAGCCGAATGAATTACCCTTTTATTTAAAAAAAATTTTTTTTAAAGAATTTATTTATTTGCCAGAGATAAGAGCACACAGGCAGGGGGAGTGGCAGGCAAAGGGAGAAGCAGGCTCCCCGCTGAGCAAGAAGCCCAATGCAGGACTCGATCCCAGGACCCCAGGATCATGGCCTGAGCTGAAGGCAGATGCTTAACCAACTGAGTCCCCCAAGCATTCTTGTATTACCCTTTTAAAATGCACCATGTTACCCTGCCCATGAATGTTGGGATGCTCCGGCAATACCAGCGATGTGCAAGTTGCCAGTTGGGAAACATCAGCTACTGGTCCACAGAAAGGTAAGCTTGCTCCAGAATATAATTAAATGCAACTTCACTACAAGCAAATCATCAGCAGAATGAAACAAGATGCTTGGTGATACAGTTGACTTACCTCTGGCGAAAACTCCATATCTTGAAACAGAGCAAACTGGTTCCAAACATTTATGGATTGTGCTGGTTGCCAACCACACTTTGAGTGGCTCTGCCCACAGTTTTCCCTCCTTCTAGTCATTTGCCCTCAAACAGAATATCCACTGACTGTAGCCACACACGTGTGCATCACCTTGGGCTGATGGATACAGCTAGTTCCATTGGGCTGAGTTCATACATGAAGCAAAGAGAAAATCCTGATTTTGTAATAACTCCTTTTGGAGGCAGGTTTCTGGCTGACGGGACTCAGCTGGAATCCATAATGTCTCTCCTAACGACTGAAACCTAGTGTGGCTGTTACTGCTCGAGCTGTGGCTGGCCTTCGCCATCCCTGACAGGTAAGACTTAGCAAGACAAATGCTGTTGTCTTCTCTTTAGAAGGATGAGAAGGAGGTAGGAGGAGCTGAGAAGGCACAAACACATTTCTAGCTAGGCACAAATAACTGAAAACAAGTCCAAAGGACATGGGAGGGAAGTTCATTGACAAGAATGTCAGGATTTCCATAAGTGAGATATTTTGTGCTGGTTCCAGGAAGAGGCAGAACAGACCAGCATATTGGGTCCACCTAGCCCACGTGAATGGGACATCTGGAGATAGACGGATCCCTCTCGTGTAAAGAAAGGGAATAAAGGGCACCCCAGTGTGGAGAAGGTGATGGGGCCTCCAGCATAAGGCTGATGGAAGAAACGTGGCTAGATCTCTGCCTTCCACAAATCCCTCACCCCAAATTTATACCGCACCCCACCCCACTCGGGGACATGCTTCTCTGTGAGCGGCAGCTAGTCTAGAATAGAGAGAAATTGTTAACCCAGGAAGCTGGAGTTGGGTCACTCCACTGATAAGACATGAGCAAAACCACCTGAAAAGAAACTGAAGCTCTAACCTTCCTCTGGAAGACCAAAGAACCCAAAGTTATCGGTGCACTTAGAATGGGTTAGAGTAAGAGCTGGCAAGCTCTTGCCGTGAAGGGCCAGGTAGTAAATATTTTCAGCTCTGCGGGCATATAGTCTCTGTCACAACTAAGCTCCTCCACAGTCATAGAAAACAGATAAGCAAGTACACGTGGCTGTGTTCTTACAGCTCTTTATTCATGACACTGAAATGGAAATTTTCGCATGATTGATCATTTCAAGCTTCTTAAAATGGAACGTTTGAGCTCACAGCCCCTGCGAACATGGGCAATGGGTGGGATTTGGCCGGTGGGGTGGTTTGCTGACCCCGGAATGGAATACAATATAGACTGTCAAATACAGGCGAATACAACCTCTCAGAGTCTGGTTTGAAACTTGAGCGCCATTATTTGAATTTCTTCTCTGTCCCTTTTTTGCTTGTTCCTTTAATTATAAAATGATTCTATTTGCCATTACTATTGCCTAAATTACTATGGTTGCATAACAAATAACCCCCAAATCAAGGGCCTGACACAGTAGTACATGGGTTTTGATACATATATATGTAATTTCTGAATTCCACGACGGCCAAGGTGTCGCCTGACATCCTTCAGGGATCTGACCAAAGGTTTTATAGTTGCATTCTTGGCTTCATCTTTAGACCATGTTTTCCTGATGTTTTCCCAGAAGGCTTTTCTTAATTGTGATGTTGTCTGTCATCTGGAGAGGCTGGCAACGAGGGACAGTCTTTTTTTTTTTTTTTTTTTTAGGATTTTATTTATTTATTTGTCAGAGAGAGATCAAGAGAGCGAGCACAAGCAGGGAGAACAGCAGACAGAGGCAGAAGCAGGCTCCCTGTTGAGCAAGGAGCCGGATGGGGAACTGGATCCCAAAATCCTGGAATCATGACCTAAGCCGAAGACACGCTTAACAGACTGAACTACCCAGGCAAAGGGACAGTCTTCTTACTGGATATCCAGCAAGTCCTGGTTCCTTTATAATGTTTCTTTCTTTAGTTTATCTCTCTCGTGACTCATGTTACCATCTAGGTAGGCATCTAGGATAAGCCAGGTGACACCTTCAAAACATTGCCCGGACATTTCCTTGGATGAATCCCTAAATTCATTAGGTCCACGTTCTACTTTTCACATTAGCACAGGAACAGTGTTGCTCAACCTCCTGCCATTAGACTTTAGATAGCAGGGCCCTCCCTTCCTCCAGCTTTTTTTTAAAAAGATTTTATTTTTGAGTAATCTCTACACCAAACATGGGGCTGGAACTCACAACCTCGAGATCAAGAGCATGTTCTACCGATTGAACCAGCCAGGTGCCCCTTCTCCAGCTTCTAGTAGCATTTTTCCTCACTCTCCTTTGAACATCCTTGACTTGGGACCAGGGAAACCGGAGAGAGCTGTCTTCAGGACTTCGCAGTATCCTTTTCTTCAAGGTCTTTCTGGTTTCTGCCTGCTTTCCAGTCTTAAGGACACAAGTAGGATTTGTTACCATTTTCGAGTAACAAATTCTCTGTTAGCTTGTACCCATTATGGGACTTTTCCCTCGTGGAGGGTTGGGTGTTCAGGGGAAAAAAACACAGTGTCAGAAGTGGGATTCGAACCCACGCCTCCATACGGAGACCAGAAGTCCCAGGGCGGGAAGCTGTGCTTGAGTCTGGCGCCTTAGACCACTCGGCCATCCTGACACCGCGCCGTAACTCGCTTCAGTTTCCTACTTCAGCTTCGGCTCTCCCCGGGACTCGCGGCTGAGGCGGGAACCCCGAACTCCGACGCAGAAACGCAAAGACCGAGGAGCGCGCGGTCGGCGCGGACCCGAGCCTCTCCTGCAGACCTGGAGACCAGGGAGCCGGCGCCCCTCCCCGCAGCCGGGCCTCGGGCCTCCGGCCTCGGGCCTCGCAGCGACCCCGCCTGGGACCTGGCCTGGGACCTGCCTGCAGGCCACCGCGATCTTCGTGATCGGACCCGCATCCTGCAGGCCCGGCTCGGCGAACCAGTGCCTGGACGCAGGGGATCGTTGAGAGACCCGTTCAGGGCATTTCGAGGCGTTCCTCCGGTCCCCGACAATGAGGCCACCGGCCGCAGCCACGCGTCACCTTTCACTTCCCCAAACGGGTCGGGAGCCTCCTGCCCCGCGGGGTCGCTCGGGCGCCGCGGGATAATCCGGTCCCCCCTTTCTCTAGAGCCCCCAGGGGCCTTTCAGCTACATCACCCGCCGGGGCGGGGGCCGGACAGCAGCTACTCTGAAACGGAAGGTTTGCCTTTTATGCATCTTCCTCCTACAGACCACAGAACCTGGCTGCAGGTCTACCCCAGGAGAAGGAGGTCCTTCTGGTTCCCGTCCATCTTTGTTTCGTTTTCGTTTTGCTTGTTTTTAAGACGAGTTCCCAGGCTTCCTTAAGGTCACCAGGTTGGCAGAGCAAGGCATGACCTTCTCAGGAAAATCGCTGCCGCCTTCTCTCTAGGAAGAAGGGTCACCGGTGGCTCTGAGATGTTGGGGGAGGGGAAGGACGGAGTAACGGAGGGTGCTGCCCTCGCGCGAGGAACGAAATGGGGCTGCGCGCACGGGGAGAGTGGGAGGAGTCTCCATCGGGAAGAAGAGAAATTTAGGACTAAGAGGGGAAAATGTTTGAGGAGTATGGCAAGAACAAAAATGAGCCTTGTCAGAAGTGGGATTCGAACCCACGCCTCCATGCGGAGACCAGAAGTCCCAGAGCGGGAAGCAGGTGCTTGAGTCTGGCGCCTTAGACCACTCGGCCATCCTGACACGACACGCTGGTGCTGTGCGAAGTAACAACTGTCAGTGACCAAAGACCTTCCATCCAGGAAGGGAGCGCAGAGCTATTTCCAGCAGGTGCAGGAGCGATCGAGCATTCGGCACAAAACCCGAAGCTGGGACAGGACGAGTTCTGCGGGGAAGCGGCGAGTTGGCGACGGGATGAACGCAGCTCTGAAGTCCAGGAGCCCACGCCTCTCTGGAGGTCTTTCTCCCGCTGCCCCCCGAATCCTACTGGCCGCGACTTGCAGGACCGGCCTTAGGCGTGGGGAGCTGGGAATGCAGATTTGATCTGCGCCGCGTGGCGACCGCCGTCTAGGGGGCTCTCCCTGAGGTTCACAGACTCTCCCGCATCTGGGAGGTCATTGGGTGTGACACCATCCTCGGGAAGTCATGACCCCATGGCTTCTGTCTTAGGAGGTTAACACAAATTCTGCAGGTTCTGTAGCAGAGAAAATGAAAAAGAGTGGAATAGTGGTCTGAAGATTTCAGAGGGAAAATTGAGAAGGAAAGAACAGCCCAAAAAGGAATCAACTAGAATTTCCCAAGGCTGGAGTTCATGCAATAAACATCACACCTCTGTTTTCGGAATATTAGTGGCCAGGCTCATCTCAAGAAACTGGGGTTCTCTCTGCCCTTGGAGAACAATGATTTCTGGTTCCTTAAGAAGTATGGAGTATTGATAACCTGTCTTTGTAAAAATCCATTTAAAAAATTTACCTCTGCGGTAGCAAGCACCTTCTATGTTCAAGACTTTTTTTCTTTTTAAACTTTAGAGCAATCCGAATCATACAAAAGAATATGATACATAACCATGAAGCTGAAAGGAGAGAAGTCTGGTTTTGAGTAAGTAAGCAGCAGGTGGCCATGGGCTCAGGTGTGAGCAAAGATTCCAGCAAGGTAAGCTCACCTTGGGCTGTGATAGCTGTAAGGCCAAGTCCCTGGTGGGAAAAAGGAAACTACCTTCAGGAACTGAGAGGAGGCTTCAGCTACTTTTGCAGAAGAGATAGCTTCTCAACTATGGTCTCCAGGCATCCTTGGAAGGTGGAAGATGAGACAGTCTCTGAGAGGGACAAGAAGGAAGGCACAGGCAAAGGGTGTTAGCTAAGAAAGGAGGAGATGGAAAAGCCTTAAAAACAGCTTTGCGGGATTCTTTGTCCGGAAGAACCAGGCTTCGGTGACAAAAGTGGGTCCACGGACATAACTAGAAAGCGCCCCGAGCCTCTGTTTTCCGCTCCACGGTCCACAGATCAGGTGGTCACAACACAGGCACAGACTCTCTCACACGCACCTACTCAGTGTGGAGACTAGAAATCGGAGATTTCCTATAGGCAGCACGTCCCACTGCAGGGGAGGAGGGCGCCGAGCCTCCCGCGAGACTCCTGCCGTCCCCACTTCCCTGTAACCTTGCGAGAGACCGTTCTACAAGCACCGCTTGCTGTTCCTCCCCTGCCGCTGCTTCGCGTGCCCCCGGGCGCCCCGCCTGATGGGGACAGTGACCAGCCCCTATGAGCTCCGTCCCCGCCCCCGCCTGCCCCTCTCTCCGCCCGGCCCTCGCCCCGCCCCACCATCCCTCGCCCGGCCCTCCTCCCTGTCCCACCCTCTGCCCGGCCCTCCCCTCCGCCCTTGTTCTACCCTCTGCCCGGCCCTCCCCCCGCCCCGCCCCGCCCCGCCCCTCCCCGCTCCGCCCCTGCCGTGCCCTGCTCCGGAGCCCCGCACCCAGGCTCTGCCCGCAAGCTCTCGTCCCGGTGAGGGTCGCGGAGCAGCGGAGTGCTCTGGTGTAGGCGCGGGCGATCTCAGTTTGGAACCCATCCCTGGAAATCCGTGTGGAAAGCCCTAACGGGCGAACACCGAGCTCCCGAGAAAGGGCTTCCGTTCAGGTTCTGGTTTTTCTTGAGAAGATTGCACTGGCGCAGACGTCCTAGAGACTTCTTGTAGGCAGCGCGTTTGAGAAGGCAACGTGGGGTACACCCAGAGTGGGAGACGGTTGGAGAAGAGACGGGTGCGCAAGAGGAAAAAGGGAAATTGATACTCAGGGATGACTGTACTAAGGCACTTATAAATTCATGGGAATCAGAGAACCCCTTACAGCAGCCAGCAGAGTGGCGCAGCGGAAGCGTGCTGGGCCCATAACCCAGAGGTCGATGGATCGAAACCATCCTCTGCTACAGTGTTTTATTCCTTGCAACGCGAGTTCGGCGCGCTTTATTCTCTCAAGCTCCAAAATTCCCACGGAACACCAGGCAGAGGAAACCAAGTCCCAAACATTCATGACCGTGGCACTATTCTTTACATTTCTTGTTCTCCTTTGGATCTTGTTGAAACTCGCTCATTATCAAAATTGTGTCTGTATTCACATTCTTAAAGCTCACAACACTTTGGGAAACAACGCACCATCTTATTTACTGCCCATATACACTGACTCTACCCCTGCTTCTTTGCCTCTGCAGTGGGCCTACCGTGTCTCATGAGTGAGCAAAGATCTGCAGTGAGAGAAGCCGCACGCCTTTTCATCTGCTTGGTCCTTCCTGCCTTTTACTAGGTTGTAGCTCAAGATAAAACGTGGAGCTAAAAAAATAGAGCCAGTGTACCCGAGTGGACTCCCGTGCGTGGGTGGTGAGGGGTGGCGCATTATAGGGTTGACTGCAGTGGAAGGCGGGACCAGTGGGCGCAAAAACCGCGCAATCCGCAAAGGGGAAGGTGGGCGGGTGAGAGGGAGAAGAGGGGGGCAGGGACACGGGGAGAGGGTGAAGGAAAGGAGAGTGGAGGAAAGATGAGGAATGACAAGGACGGAATTGCAGAGCGGTGGGTTTCCAGGGGGTTAGTTTCCCGGACAGAAACCCCTCTCAGGGGGGGTTAACATCCCCATTAACGTCCCATGACCCCCCAGCTCCGAAAGAAAACACTGTTGGAAAGGACAGGAAGTGAACCTCCTGCCTTGTGCCACAACTTCCATCTATACCCAAGCTTTGGCTTTCCTGAAGTTCTTCCCACTTACAGAAGCCACTGGTGGAAGGGACACCTCTTCCTCCTGGTGAGCTGGTGAGCTGATGAGGGACCCGCAAACCCCTGGAGGCTGGCTCCAAGGGCTCTGTCTGCAATCCTCACTTGCAGGAATACTCATTCCCTCCCCAGTGGGATCCCACCGAGTTCTGAGCCACTTTCCTGTCACTCCTCCTGCAGTAAATACCACCCGATAATTGTGGAAGGAAGAATTGCAATGCTCAGTGCCATCAAGCTCAGATGCCACTGTGGAGCTGAGGTGTGTGACCCTTGCACCTAGAAGAGGCTGGTAATTTCGGAAACCATGAACGTAGTTAGCACTTCTTGGATCTTTTAATTGTTTTACATAGTGAACTGAACTTTTCCAGAAGGCCTGGGTAGCTCAGTCGGTAGAGCATCAGACTTTTAATCTGAGGGTCCAGGGTTCAAGTCCCTGTTCAGGCGGTCCTGGGTACTTTTACTTCAGTTAAGTCTATATGAGTAGAGCTCATTTAGAACATCTCTAGAGTGGGATATTGGTAACAGCCAGACCAAAGGCATATCCTTGAAGAGGTTTATGTTCTAGTGTTTCATTAATTACCTCTACCCAATAATAACTGAAACTTGGGCCCGAGTTGCCAAGAGGAATTGGAAAAGCGCATAATGTAAAAATAAGACACAAGTGTTGGAATTACCAAGACGGCCATTTTAAAGTTCCCTTGACCTGATTCATTACTCTTGGAGTGGCAGGGCAGCAATTTGGGGGAAACCAACAAGAATTTCAGAAAGCAGTGACTCTGCCCAGTCTGTTCCCACAGACTCTTCCTATGTAGAAAATGTGTAGGATTGACTCTTCCTATATAGAAAATGTGTAGCATCTTAAAAGCCCCTGCTTGTAAAAGCCATAATATGCAAACACATTTTGAAATGGTCTTAGCTGTCTTTTTTGTCTTTACATTAAAAAGTTTCTGTTGTTATCCAGGGATTTGGATTATGGTCAAAGACCCCGATCCTGGGCTCCTAGTGCATGGTTTCTGTGGGCAGAGTGTTAAACCAGGAGGCTGTGAATTCAGTTTTTGTAATTCTTTATGCTTTTAGCCTGATGATATGAAGTATAAATACTGCACTTAAGTTCATTGTGTTAGTTCTCTCCTTCTTTGCTGTTATAGTATTAATTTGAAATAATCAGGTGTGTGCCTTTTTGAATCTCTATCCTGTCCTTGTTTATCTTACTTATTAATTTTGTAAGCACATGAAAGATAACATTCTAGAAGTCAAAACTATGCAAAGAGATATAGGTAACACTTTATCTGTGATATGTATTGCAAATACCCCTTCCTCCTCTTCTCCTCCCCCCAATTTGTCAGCTGTTTTTAGTTTATCACATTTCTTGAAATGTAAATATTTTCAGATATGTAAATATATCAAAT
Source organism: Enhydra lutris kenyoni (assembly GCF_002288905.1). Lineage (NCBI taxonomy): Eukaryota > Metazoa > Chordata > Mammalia > Carnivora > Mustelidae > Enhydra > Enhydra lutris. The sequence goes on from NW_019154177.1 coordinate 2,043,251, forward strand.
TGTGGTATTCACAAATGAATAGACAAATAACTCGGTGCAAGAAAATACGAAGTCCAGAAATAAACCAAATCACATAAGGACATTTAGTATATGATAAGAATGCATTTCAAACCATGGGTGCAAAGATAGACTTTTTGATAAATAGTTCAGGAACAACATTCCTAGAATTGGAGACTCAAAGCCTTTCTCTGGATGAGGTTCCAGCTCTGGATGTGGCTGGTTTGATCTTCTTTCCAAACAACTCAAACTTTCTCCGTATCGGCAATAATGCTGTTTCATTTTCTTATCATTCATGTATTCACTGGAATAACACTTTTAATTTCCTTCAAGAACTTTTCCTTTGTGTTCACCGCTTGCCAACTGTTTGGCACAAGAGACCTGACTTTCAGCTGTCTCGGCTTTCAACGTGCCTTCCTCACTTGACCCCTTCTAGCTTTTGATTTAAAGGGAGAGACACGCCATTCCTCTTTTTCACTTGAACAATTAGAAGCCATTGTAGAGTTACTAACTGGCCTACTTTCAATATCGGTGTGTCTCAGGGAATACAAAGGCCCAAGGAGAGGGATGGGGAACAGCCAGCCGGTAGAATGGTCAGAATATATACAACATTTATGAATTACGTTCACTCTCTGGTTTGGGCACAGTTCATGGCACCCCAAAACAATTACAACAGTAACAGCAAAGATCACTGATCACAGATCACCACCACACATATAATAATAATGAAAGAGTTTGAAATATCATCAGAATTACCGAAGTGTGACTCGGGGACACGAAGTAAGCGAATGCCATTGGGGAAATGGCGCTAGCAAACTTGCTCAGTGCAGGGGTGCCGCAAACCTGCAGTTTGTAAGTAACAATAAAGGCAGTAAAGCAAAGCTCAAGAAAGCAAAGTGTGCAGGTACATCTTGTGAGCACCTTCCTGGAAGACAAACTGCTGATTTGCTAGGTCATGTAAATGTTCAACTAGTTGAGGTGATGGCAAACTGTTTTTTCCGAAGTTGTAGAAAGGTATGCTCCTGTCTTAGGCCATTGAGGGTGACAGGGAAAAACTGTACTCTAAGCTGTCCGACCAGGACAGCAAGGGAATTCCAGTCCGTCTCAAAGCCCTTCCAGGTTCGTCTTTCCTACCCCAAAAGTACCAAGTATGCGATGTAGAAGGGTATAAATCCCCTTCCCTGCTTGTGCTCGGGTCTCACACCTGTGGAGAACCGTCTCCTCTGAGCCCACCAGTGTTAAACAAACCTGCGATCCTCCAGCGTCTCCAAGAGCCACTTGGTTCTTCCGTCAGGGTCCGTCAGGATCCAGGCCAGGTTCCTTAACACTTGGTTCCCTGACCAGCTGGGTCAGCGCTGGGCTGCACCGGCTTGGGGCACCGCCGGAGGTCGTAAAGGAGAAGGCGCACCTGGCTGATTTCCGGCAGTTTCCCGCGCCCTGACTCATTTCCGGCAGTTTCCCGCGCCCTGACTCATTTCCGGCAGTTTCCCGCGCCCTGACTCATTTCCGGCAGTCTCCCGCGCCCTGGCGGGTTTCCGTCAGTCTCCTGCCCCGGCGCTTCCGGCCGGCACGCTGTTCCCACGCGGACTCAAAGGAGACTTGGCAGGTGAGGACCTGGTCGCGACATCGGATTCCGGTGAGGCCTGGAGCCCCAGGCCCCAGCAGGCCCACCCCTGAGGGTGGAAGGGGAGACGGACCACCTCCCAAAGACCTCTTAGAGGTCTCACAGGTAGGGCCTCCCAGGGGGCAGGTCCTTCAGGTCAGGAACACCTCGCCGGTAAGGGGCGATAGGAAGGAATTTCCGGAAGGAGTTCCACAGGTCCGGGCCTCCTGGGGGGAGGAACTGTAATAACTTCCGTGTGATTGCGTGAGTGAATGTGCAGTTTGACCTGGCTTGTCGGGCGGACTGATTGTGTGGCTCTACCGGCGGGCACCCTTAGGGTCCCCAGAAGCCTACAAATCCCGAGTGGCCCTAACCTGCTTCCGTGGTGACCTCATAGGGTCTAAGGCGAGCCCCTTTGGGGTGCCAGTCTGGGGTTTATACGGACTCGCTAAGGCTAAGAGGCACCCAGGTAATCCTCTGGGATGGCAGACTGGGGGGCATCTGAGTGGTCTCTCCTTCGGAGGAGAGTGACAGTGACACAGGGAGGGAACACACAGGATGGCCAAGGGAGCCTCCCTGCTCATCATGGTGGAGGCTCTTCAAAACAAACGGTCTTAGACTGTACGCTCAAAATTTCAAGAAGCGATTCTCAGGAGACTATGGGATCAAAGCATCTGGAAAATTAGGCACATTATGTGAATTGGAATGGGCCACCTTTGGGGTCAACTGGCCCTCCAAGAGTGCCCTAAGACCTACCCAGTGTCCAGGTCATTTACGAAATTATGGCCAGGACTCCCAGACACCCTGACCAATTTCCATATATTAATTCTTGGCTTCAGATAGCCCAAACTCTGCTCCCATGGGTCTGATTCTATGCTAATAGGAAGGACCAAAGTTGGACGTTTGTAACCCTAGTAAAAGAACCCAAAGCCTGTAAGGAAGCAAAGGCTATCAGGGAGGCCCTGCCCGGGGCCATCAGGGACAGCAGATGAGCTCTGGACAAAGATGAACCCATCGGAAAGTGTGGGGACCACAGTCCTTTGAGCCAGAGCCTAAAGCTGAGCTGCAGGAAGACAGTGTTCCTGCTTCTTGTAAGTGGCATGTGTGGGGAGATACCCGATTTAGCAGCTCGGACAGCCCACAGGAAACTTGATCCAGGCAAACAGGATGTAAAATAACAGGAGCTCTCATATCTACCCTTAAGAGAACGTGGCGGGGTGGGGGGGGGCACCCGGGTGGCTCAGTTGGTAAAGTATCTGCCTTCTGCTCAGGTCACGATCCCACGTGTCCTTCAGGATGGGAACTTTAAGGAATATTTCCAAGCAGCTGCCAAAACTCCTTTGTTTCGGGGAAATTCCCTGTCCTCTCTGGCCGGATATGGATTGTCTATCACCCCACCCCCTTGTTGGCGGGAAAACATGGCATCTGCTCCTCTGGAACTGATATCTCCTGAGCCCGGAAACTTTTTTCTGCCCTCTGGTGGCACTTTGTCTCTTCTGCCTCCCCATCCCGGTTTTCCTGTTTCTGCACCACCTTGGGTGTGGCCTGCATTACTGGCTTCTAGACCATCCTCAGTGCCTGAAGCACCACGACTCCTCCCTTCATTGTCAGGGAGCAAGAAGAGCACCCCCAGGACCTAACACCACCCCCTCCAGATTTCCCCACGTGTCTCAGGTGAAAATTGACCATGGGGAAGATCCTGGTGGAACATAATTCAGCATGTAAACTAAGTTTGTTGGTTTAGTTCAGGCAAATGTGTCTTTTTTTTTTTTTAAGATTTTATTTATTTATTTGACAGAGAGAGAGATCAAAAGTAGGGATAGAGGCAGGCAGAGAGGGCTCCATGCCGAGCAGAGAGCCAGATGCAGGGCTCGATCCCAGGACCCTGAGATCATGACCTAAGCTGAAGGCAGAGGCTTAACCCACTGAGCCACCCAGGTACCCCCAGATGTGTCTTTTAAATTATCAGTGGTAAACGTGAAACTTTTATTCCGTCAAGGTTTACTGAAGGTCAAATAACCTCATGTTACCTCTGTTGGGTTGTTAGTAAAAAGATGACTAAAACGGTCAATTGTCTCATTAAAGTTTTCATGGGTAATTGTTAAAGTGGTAATTGTTGGGTAATTTCATGGGTAATTGTTCAACATTAAAGTTTTGATTGGATGACAAATGGAATTAAATTTATTGGACATCTAAGTCTTTTCCAAATGGGATAAAGTGCTAAAGCATTGATTACTGGACATAGATTTGTCCTTTTGGCTTACTGCAAAGAACTAAGGATATTTAAATCTGTTGGTAAACATGTTTTGTGCTTAACTGATTCACAGATTTGCCATTTAAGAATTCTGGTGTAACCGTTCACAATTGGTTACTCCTTAGTCTTCACTGGATATTAAGGTTTCTAAAGAGGGCAAAATTCTGCTAACTGTAACTAAACCTGATGGAAATAAGGGAATCAACCCTGTATGTGGAAAAGTAGGAGATATGTAAGAAAGATAAGGAATGGGCATGCATTTTGTTGAAGGTAAGAGAAGGTAATTTTGTCCTAAATGAGATAGTTGTTTGGAAAGAAATGGCTTGGGACAAAACCTGAATGCAAAGGAAAGTTGTAGAAGGTTTGTGATGAGATATCTTTGGAAATGAATTTTAGGTGTGGTCAGGATGGACTAAAATTGAAATGAATTTTAAAAAGACACTGGTGTAGAAAGTTGGTTTTCTCTCTTTTCAAAAAGACAAAGTATTCTCAATTGTTGGTCGGCTCTTGATAAGAAAATGCAAAGAGTTGTTTTCTCTCTGCCTGCTTAGAAAAACCAGTTTCTGTGTCTTGAGTTTATCAGGTCTTTAACATCCCTAATGCTATGTAGGCATGCGCTTTAAAACTTTCTAAGTTTTAACCAACTTCCCTAACATTTAAATCATTAACAAAGTCTTGTTGACTAATTAGGCTTGCTTGTTTGGTATTTAACGTTCTGGTTCTGGCTGTTGAAGTGTTATGTATCACAGAATAACTGCGTTTCCTTGTCTAATTGTATCATAGTGAACTCTCCTATCAGATCATTAACCATGTCTTTTCTGAGCTTGTCATTTATAATTATTTTAACTCTCTTATAAAGTGAGTTATACCTTCAAAGAGATTCATATAAAGGACTTTTAGGACAGATACAGGTATTCAGTATATTAAAAATCCTGAAACTGAAATGAGTAAGAACTTCCAGAACTAAGAAGCTGCATTCACACTGAACAAGAATCAGTAACATGGGACTAAATGAACTAAAAAGATGATTACAGTTTTGTGATGCTTGTTTGAAAAACATTGCTGGTTCCTTAATGTTCACTCTTCCTGATTAAGGAAATGTAAGATTTCTATGAACTACAGAAACATGATGAAATAATCATTTGTAAGCAAATTAAAGCATTCAACTTTTCTCCCTATCTGAACCCTCTGAAACTCAAAAGGTCTCAGTAAGTATTCCTTCTTCCATGGCAATCCTAGTCATTTTCATAAGTTCAGTAAGAATCTGTTCTTCTTGCAACGACATTGGAAACATGGGTTATTTTACCAAGACTTTGACTGGAATGTCATATTTGAGAAAGACATGCATAGATTCAGATATGACCAGATACCTTTAAGGAGCTAAGGTTGACTTTGTGAAACTGGAGTCATAAAGCCCCTTGGAACTGTTGGCCTGATACCTTGCTTACAGAGTTCCCAGCAGCCTCACCAGGTGAGTAAAGAAAGTCACTTCCTGACAGGTACAGGAAGCTCAGGATATTTTGGGGACTTCATGAAGAGGAATTTGCCCAAATCTTAAGAGTTATTGCAGGCATGTCTGATGGCAAGTACATGGCTTGGGACATGGCTTGGCTTCTGGCCTGGAGAAGCTACTAAAAGTTCAACCTAGAGATTCCTTATAAAGTTCCAACAAAGCAGATTCTAAAAGATCTATATGATCACTCACTGCTCTTGCTGAGCTTATGTAAATAATTAGGCGAGGTTGGTTAGACTGGACTTGTTTCTCAAGTAAATTAGTCTTGATTTGGCTATCTCTGGAAATGAAGGTTATTTTAGAGAGAAAAATTGTTTAAAGAATACCCACATTTGTGGATTTTGAATTCTAGATTTGATTGTCTCTAAATGTTTGTTGTTTACCTCAGCTAGACAACTTGAGGTAAACTTCAGAGAAATTACCAGAGTAACTCATACATAAACAATCTTCTTGCTTATTATTCTGTGGAGATAATAATAACAGGACCCCATGGCATGTGATTAAACAACTGGAAAATGGGACTGATTCCCCAACAATTGTGTAAGTTATCACCTTGACCAATTCTGTGTGACTGGGATAATGAAATCATTCCCTAAAAGCCAGAGCATACCCTACTCCATAGGGTTAACTATGGACTTGTGGAGATAAAGGATAATACCACTTTCTTTATGATTGGTTGAGTAATGCACTTGGGGTAACCTTATCTCCTGAGATAAGTTCTCTCCCACTTGCCAGTGATCTTTTGTAATTAGAATGTTAATACCTCAAACAAAGATCTTAATGGTATTTTTGAGTTATATTTATCCTAGAAGCCACCTCTATTGAGATACAATTGTAAACAAAGGCTTTCTAAGCATACAACAGTGCTCCTGGTAAAAAGAGCCTCAAAGTTCCCTATGGGACATCCCCTGACTGTAATGACTTCACATCAGGTCCAAAGTGTCTTAGAAACCAAAGGCCGTCAATGGATGATGGAGGCCAACTTATTAAATACCAGGCTACACTGATAGATATGCCTGAAATAATCCCTAAAACCTATCAGACTTTAAATCCAGCCACCCTTATGCCTGGACCTGAATGTCGCACTTCTATAGAGCATAAAGTTGGGGGTCATTGGTACTGTTTATTCTAGCCAACTGGATGTAAAAGATTGCCGCAGCTATAATTCACCTCAAAGACTCTATGGCCACCCCCCGTAGTAAGTAGTAAGTAGGCTTAGAGGAGACCGCGAACAGATTGGAAACATAGAAGTGTCCCAACACCTCCAAGCCCTGGGAAAACTTGAAGGCGCATCTCCCGAGAAGCTTTAGAACGGACCCCTCAAACCATGGTGGACAGGGCCCCACACTGTTGTTCTAACCACCCCTACCGCCTTCAGGATCTTAGGTGTCTTAGGCCCTCACCAGTTGGATGAATCACACAGTGGAAAGCCCAACCAGATCCTACAGACCTGCCCCAGCTCCACCTTCGATGAGACCTCACAGACTGATGGACATCTGTTCACCGTGGTCCCTGGCTATTGTCGCCACGACACCAACACCCTCACCTCAGGAGTTGGACTTTACATTGCTGCCCCTTCTGACTGGACTTTCTCCCAGAAACTTGTTATTGTTATTGCTTATTGGGCAGCCTTAGGAACCTTAAGATGGATTGCTAAGCTCATAGAAAACACTGTTACCGGGCAAACCACTCACTGTCCAAATACTAGACTTGCAGGGCCATCGTAATAGATGATAATGATGCCCTCTAAACCAGGCGTTTAAAGGGGCATCAAAGAGGGGAATGATAGGGAAAAACTGTACTCTAAGATGGCCAACCAAACCAGCAAACCAGTCCCTGTCTCAAAGCCCTTCCAGGTTCTTCTTTCCTACCCTGTTTCCTGCACACGCCAAAAGTACCAAGTATGTGGAAGTAGAAGGGTATAAATTCCCCTCCCTGCTCATGCTCAGGACTCAGACCTTTGGAGAATGGTCTCCTCTGAACCTGCCTGTGTTAAATAAAATTCTAATCCTCCAAAATCTCCAAGTGTCGCTTGGTACTTCCATCAGGATCCAGTCCAGGTTCCAAAACAGGGCCACCGGAACAAATGATCATAGATTCGGTGGCTTATAAACAGAAATTTATTTCTCAGTTTTAGAGACTGGGAAGTCTGACATCAAGGGTCTGGCAGCGTCAGGTGTCTGATGAGAGCTTCCTGGTTCATAAGCCACTGTCTTCTCCCTGAGTCCTCATGGGGCAGAAGGACAGGAGAGCTCCCTGGGATCTCCTTTAAGGCACTAATCCTATTCAGTAGGGACTAACTCATAACATAATCATCTCTCCAAGGACCCACCTCCCAGTAACATCACATTGGAGATCAAGATTTCAACATGAATTTGTGGTTTGCAAACATTCAGTCCATAACATTCTGCCTCATGTAATTCAATCTGACTCCAAGGGCCTGAGAACCAGGATTGCCAAAGGCAGAATAAGATCCATGTTTCTAGCTTGAGCCAAGAGGCAGGAGGGGCTGAATTCTTTCTGTCTTTGTGTTCTACTGAGATTCTCAAGGGCTTGAAGGGTGCTCATCCACACTGTCAAGGGCAAAAGGCCTTAGTGAATCTGCTCATTCAAGTGCTAATTTCATCCAAAAACACCCTCACAGACACACCTAGAAACAATCTTGAGCCAAATATCCGGGTACCCTGTGATCCAGGCAAAGTAACACTTGAAATTAACCATCATGGTCTCTTTGGGCTGTGTATAAAGGGATACTGTTTATTCAAATCCTCTCCAACTATTGTTATTTTTGTCCATTAAATTTTTATCCTATCAAGTGGAAAGAAGTTTATTGAGGAATAGCTTGCAATTTTTGTGTCACAATGAGGTTGAACATCTCTACATATGTTTGGATTTATACATTTGAATGTTCTCCTGAATTCTGGTTTACTTATTTATTTGACTGAGTTGATGTGCTTGACTTTTTCATATGTGGGAGTTCTTGATACATTTTTTTCTTTTTCTCTTCAGTTTCTTGCAGTTCGGTTATTTGAATTGCAGTTAACCTTTCTCAGTAACTTGTGTTTTCATTATAAGTGATAATTTGATTAAAAGAAACTTCATTTCATATGCACAAACCTGTCAAAGCTTTCTAGAACCTTGTAGCATTTCTGGGTCATATTTTACCAGTCTTTCCAACCTCTGCTGTTCCAATGCACATTCTCATGAGGTGGCCCTCACTTATCTGTGGATCCTCATCTTTCCTCCCCCTCCTTCTGTACTACTTTATATCAAGAGGGCTCCACTCCTCAGGCTGCATTTCCCAAACCAACTTCCCACCTGTCTGCAGTTTAGGTTAGTGAATAAAATGCACTGGTGGGAGATCAGAGCAGAAGAGGGACAGCGTAGCCAGGTAATTTCGACGCTTCCCTTTCTGCTTTGGGCACCATCTCCTGCAGTAGCTTCGTCATCTCCTTGGCTTCGGTTCTCAGTGAACGGGGGCCAGTGTGATTAGATGTGGGGGCTGGATCCTTCCAATTCCCCCCTCTTTCCAAAGGAATGATGGTACTATGCTTTTCTATTTTGGAAGCATTTGGGGATCTCTTCATGTGGACAGAGCACTCTGTTTTTTGTTTGTTTGTTTGTTTGTTTTAGTTTTCTTTTTAATTAACGTATAATGCATTGTTAGCCCTAGGGGTATAGGTCTGTGAATTATCAGGCTTACACACTTCACAGCATTCACCATAGCACATACCCTCCCCAATGTCCATAACCCAACCACCCTCTCCATACCCCACTCCCCCTGCAACCCTCAGTTTGTTCTGTGAGTCTCTTATGGTTTATCTCCCTTCTGATCCCATCTTATTTCATTTTTTCCTTCCCTACCCCTCAAACACCCCACTCTGCCTCTAAAATTCTTCATGTCAGGGAGATCGTATGATAATTGTCTTTCTCTGATTGATTATTTCGTTCAGTATAATACCCTCTAGTTCCATCCACGTCGTCGCAAATAGCAAGATTTCATTTCTTTTGATGGCTGCATAGTATTCCATTGTGTATATATACCACATCATCTTTATCCATTCATCTGTTGATGGACATCTAG